>NC_069117.1:48773326-48945826 GCF_025612915.1 Magallana angulata
CATTACAGGTGGTGTGAAACAGAGGGGTAAATAATTTAGACTTACAGAACATTCTCACAAGTCACTCAAGTAACAGGGCTCCCTTAGGGAGAGCTTGCATGGTTGAGTGAGGATGTCCACTGTAGAATAATGCCCGGTCTTCAGTTCTCTCTTTTTGTGACACCCTGTAGTGACACAGCTGTGAACTAACCCTGTTCTTTTTAACATATATCATTTAGCAGTTTTCTGTGTTAGCTCTTTGTCAAAAAAAATCAAAAAATCATAGACATCACTCAATTTCCATATATTATTGAATTTTTACATTAGTTCAATGGTGTTTCTCATGGAAAAATATAAAATATATTAAAATAGAATATAGTATTTTAGGAGGGAAAAGGTCTTCAAGTATAAAGAGATTTTTATCATATTTGGGATGTGCATGCACATTAGTTTCTTTTTTTTTCTTCAATACAATAATTTGATATTTGCAATCTTATAATAATGGTTTGATCACAAAATACACTTTTTTTGCTTGTTTTAGAAAAGAAAAAAATATCAGTACACATATTCACTTGAAAATCTGTCCATTATAATACTGATTTTTGTGGTCTGTGAACTAACGAGTAGAGATTGATCCACAGGCGGATGGGTGAGCTGGAGTCCCTGATGGACCAAGTGGAGAACAGCTCCAAGTCCCAGCAGGAATCAGTCAGTGTACAGCTCCACGAAATGCAGGGAGAGAACTCCGTCCTCAAAGTGGAAAATGAGCGCCTCAAGGTAAAAGGAATCTTTGTCATTTGAGAATCGTCCTGTAACTTAAGATGCTTTATTATTCTGAGAAGATCAATAACTCTTTCTCTGTTTAATCACTGTATTTATGTATAAAAAAAATAAAGTTTTAAAGATTATTCAGCAGAATGATCCATATGCTGAAATTGTGTACATTTCAAAAGATTTCTTATTAGATATTACAACAAAAGAATATTTTTTACATGAGGCTATAGGTATGTTATAAATGAAGTTCGAAAATATAGAAGGATTTATAATTTTTATTCATTGTAGACCTCCATACAAACAATAGAGAGTAAATTTCAGCAGGCTGATGAAGAACTTGTCCAACTTCGCGGAAATCTCAAACAGTACGAAAATCTGGTGGAGGAGTACAAAGCTCAGGTCAGCTGACTGGTCATGTGACCAGTCGTGTCTTACTACAGTTTCTTGGTCAAACAGTTGTACCTTGAATTGCTGTAGAAAGATTAGAAGCACCGCTACTGACATTTTTGTGTGTTGACTGTAACCGCTAGAATTTTTTAAACATTTTTTGAAATTCAAATTCCCACGCTACTAGAATATTATAGAGATGTACATTTTTTACAATTTTCTCTTTACACTTCAAAGTCACCAGTAGTTTAAGCTTATACATGTGTATTTGTTAGATCCCATTGAATAACCTTCAGTAGTAACCAGTTCTATAGTTGTTCCACATTTTGATATTGTATCAAGTCTAAATACCGGTACCCCGTTTAATGCAGGCAGCAGGAAAAAGTAAAGTCAACAAAACAGTTGTTGATTTGCCAATTTCAAACTTCAGTGTAAGTTACATGTAGATGTTGTCAATGTACACTGGCCTTAGAAAACAAGAAGCATGCAATTTTTTAGAGGTATCGAAGTACCAGAAAAAGGCTTTAAGATTTTAGCAAAAGTCCAACTTAATCTTGGTATATCCCCTCATCATTTTGGTTTTCATTTAACTACAGGTATTGTCATTTTGTATTAATGGGTGATGTTTAACTTCTGACCACCATCCCTACACTTTGAGATTGATAAAAGCACTGTGTTCACCATGGGTATTGAGTTGTGATATTGGGCCAGGATTTTTTTTTAATATATATGTGATAATTTGATTGGCTTCATTGCTGTAGGCTTGTACTAGGTTTGGGGGTGTGTCAATAGGTGCTTGTGATTTCAGATGAACAAATCACGCCGTGAGGCCGATGACACTATGGTACAGCTGGTCGAGGAGAAAAAGAACACGGAGTATATCGCCCAGGAGAGCGAGATAGAGTTAGAGAAGGTTCGCCTAGATGCATGTGTATCAACAAGGGTCAAAAGTTAAAGTTTGACAAGACGGACATTTTGTATGCTTGTCTAAACTTTAGATTTTTCCCTAATCTGTGAAAGATGAATATTCTGACTGTATTATATAATGTTGTGGGCAATAGGATGGGTGATGGGAAAAAATATCACTACTTTCTATCATATTGCTGTTAACTTATGAATTACTGCTGTTGAGTGTTGTGTTGTGTTGCAAATTTGTTTATAGCATGATTAATATTGTCAAGAAAATTTACAAGATATATATCTATTGGATAATTCATCTTTTTAATTGTTGCATTTCAAGCAAATACAATGCTCAAGCAATCAATTCATGAAAACTTTTTTCATTAACCCTTTTTCTGCATCAAGATGATGAATTAACAAACATAAAAAAAAATAAGAGTAAACATTTCATACTGTTTTGACATTTTTAGCTTCATCTTGATGTAGTAAGTTTTCCTCTTATTGAATACAATATAATCATGTATTCCTGTCCTTTTTTCCACAATCAGCAAACTCATACAACAGGGCATTATTTCCCTGTCTCCCAGCCCACAAGGTCTGACCCCGGTGCTGGGCCCCAGGTAAACTCTCACTGCATGGGGCGCCTACTATCACCAAATGATTTGGGTTTCAGTCTTTTACTGCATCTTGCTTTTCAGTATCAGATACTATGTTCATTAATAATGATTGAATAAGTTGTCAATTTTCTTACTTTTACCTTACAGTTTGGGAATTTTTTTTTGTTTTCTATGAAAGCATTTGTTTTCTGCAATGTCTTATTTTAATTCATTTAAATATTTTCACACAAAAGTATTTAACATCTTTATTTTGTTTCTTTAAACATATATTTATGATTTATTTTTTAATGAACACCATTATCATTAGTTTTGATATTCAAAAGAAATTCAAATTTGAAAATACCTTTGTTTTGTGTTGTTTTTAAATACCAGGTAAATGTGTTGAATAGGTCAAAGTTCGTCTTCATCAGCGCCTACAGGAATTGGAACCACTTCCTGACATGCTCAAATCGACAGAACTCAAACTGTATGAATCCCAGGAGAGAATGCTGCTCTATGAGAAAAAGAACACTGAAAATACCAAGCTCATAGCAGAGCTGACTGCCAAGGTAAGACACAGCTAGAAAAGGCTGTACTTGTCTATACTAAAGTGAAGAGAGTTTATGTATTATTTCAGAATAAGCCAACATATTACAAACCTTGTGAAATATTTATTTCATGTCTGCTTTATATTATTTTATACAGTAAAACTAGTTTAGTACGAACACAGATATAGTGAATTCTCAGATATAGCGAAGTTTTTTGGGGTCCCCAGTAAAATTCTTAACAAATCTTTGCAAAATTTTACAGTTATAACCAATTTGGATTTAACGAATTTACGAATATATATATATATATATATATATATACACACACACACACATACGGAATTTGTTATACGGATATAACGAAGTAAATCCATTGGTTCCTAGGACTTCGCTATAACCGAGTTCTACAGTATCTACATACATACATATATGAATAAGACAAAAGTGCTGTGATATCACTGTAGAACATAAAAATTAGTTATTAATCAATTTACCTTGTGTTTGTAGACCAAACTATTTTAGAGCATTTAAATTTTTTATGATTTTAACTTGATTTTTATGTTTAAGGTGGAACATGTCACGGATCAACTGGAACAGAACCGGAACAGATTCCATGAAGCGCAGGATGAGAACAGACTGATGCAGAGCAAGTTGGAATCACTAGAAAGGTAAAAGGATGGAAAGTGAAGAAAGAAATGTTGCTCATTTCACTGAATAGTATGCATTTATCTGTATTGGGTTTGTCGTCAATGTACATGTTATATTCTTTAAAGATAAAAGGTATTTATGATTTTCCTTCTTTTGGTGTCACTACCTATATATAATATTACCAGATATCACAAAGTTTGTATTTCAATACATGTCAGGGATCTGAAGTGATTTGAAATGCATGTTATGTGTGTATTTCAGAAAACTACGTGATGCGGATGAGCAAAACCGAGAGTTGATGGCCAGTGTAGCAAAGAGAGAGGAGGGGTTGCATCAGAACAATGTAAGGGGTTTCTTTGTTTGGGTTTTCTGTTAGATTTAATGTCTGAAGTGGCTCATTGCTCTAGAATTAAATTGGGAGAAGAGTGATTGTCAGTTAATTGATTGTGTTCATGCTTACAGCTTAGACTTGAAGAAAAGTCCAGAGAAAATGCTAGTCTCACTCGTCAGTTAGAAAACGCTTTGTCAGATATAAGACGCCAGACGGAACAAACAAGAGATAAAGCTCTCCAGAAGGTAAACGAATGATCTTTATAAAAAAAAAAGACGCTCTGCTGAACATATATTCTGAATATAAGATTGAATTTTTGAGTTCCTTGTTAAGGTCTTTCGATTGTCGTGTGACGTCATTGTGAGCAACCCGGAATATTTTACCGTTATCGGTTATAATAATAGTGTTATGTGGTGCATAGTTTTGCCAATATTTTTTGATTTATACTTGTGTTTAACACATTTTAAGCTATGTAAAGTGAAATGACACCAATGTTTAACAATTCATAGAGAGTAGTTTGAGTTGAAATCGCTGAATTCAATGAAAAACTGATAAAACCGTATATAGGCAAACTTGACAGAGACCGCAATTCATAATTTTTTACCAGGCAAGGTAAACATTTCTTTGCAGATTTCGATAGGATATATAATGAATTACAAATGTACCAATTTTCAGTGAGTTTGAACCATTATTTCAAAAGTTATAGACGGTTTATGTTGCTTAACTGTACTTATTCATGGTTGAAAAATCGTATCAAAATGCACTGTAAATGTGATAGCTTTCATACTGGCAATTTTAAATGGCCTTAAAATGTTAAAATACTTAAAATAAAGGATTGCGATTAATTTCTTTTAAAAATTGCTTTATTATATCGAAATTAGTTAAAATACATGTGATGTTTGATAAGAGAGCAGTCGTTGCTATAAATGTCCTGATAGTGTACCTGTGTTAGCTCCTACAGCATGAACAAAATATTTGCAACATACCAATATTTAACTTTAATTTGATTGTTTGCATATTAATCATCAAATTTAAACAAAAATTACACAGATTAAACCATAAAAACATCGAGGGTGGAGAAACCTTAAGTCAAACATTGTTATATGCTATTATTATGCTACTATATTCATTTCATGTGAATCCTTGAGTAGCTTTTTGTATGTGATATTCCAACTTTATTTATACATGCTTTTAGGAGAGAACATACCAAACTCGAATCACTGACCTGGAGTCACAGATGAGTCAGTGTAGGGCGGAAATTGCTCGACTCAAACGAGAGAAAGAGGAGGTAATTAAATGGCTGAATTTAATCTAAGGTTTACAAGAACAATTTTTGACGTTTTATAAATAGTTTATGAGTGCAAGTCCAGCCATACTTTTCAATTCTTTGTAGAATGAGAGGAAGTTTAACTCGCGCTTATATGACCTCAAAGATCGACTGGAACAGTCCCACAGTACCAATCGTAGCATGCAGAACTATGTTCAGTTCCTGAAGAACTCATATGCCAATGTTTTTGGGGACAGTAATGTTTCCTACCCCTCTACTCCTCTAAACTCAGGAAATCCTCAATTCTAGCATATAACTGTAATTCTTAGATATTGTATTTCTTATAACTTTAGCTCAAAAGGCATTTAAATATATAACAAATATTTTCAATATATTTCTGAGAATTTTTATAATACAGTTAAATCATGATAAAATTTACTTGTATATTTAGAATTCTTGCATAAACTTTGAGATCAGTGACTTGCCTAGATACAAGTATAAGACGGCACATTTAATGTGTTTTAGTTGAGTATCAAGTAATTTATTTTTATGTTACTTTTATACTGTGTCTGTGATATTTTTTTTTACCGTTTATTTTGATTTTGCCGTCCTTTTTATTCCACATAGAAAAGGGTGCTTTTATTTTTATTTTGGAATTCCATTTAGTACAAATATTTACTGGTATAAATGTATGCATAAAAGATTTTGTATTGATAGTACAACTAGATCATGATTCATTTTCATAATCCAAAGATACCGAAAATCAGATAATCAAAACATTTCTTGCAATTTGACAGAGTAAGATATTAATTATTTAAGACTATTTTCTTTTCAAAACCTCAATTTTCATTTTTAAGGGGAAAAAAATTTTAAGTACACTAATTGGTGGATATTATTTTATATGGTGATGTTTCTGAACTGAGCGAAAAAAATTCACAGCTGATTGGACAGCATTTTAGTCATGTGACAAACTGCCACACCCATCAGTTCATCACTCACTTTTAATGGTTGTAATGTACATGTACAATATTTAATAAAACTTTGTATTGTAACAAAGTAAAACAGCAATAAAAATGATTGAATAAATGACATCTGCTTCGTTTCTTGATTTTCATTTACTTACAATGTACATGTATAAAAATTCAACTTCAAACTATGTAATAAATGCCTTTGTATAACATCTTTGCCAGCCAAGTATTTCTCATCTCATCTCTCATTTCATCTCAAATAAGAAAAACGAATCAGACTATTTTCTAGCGAAGATGTTATATAAAGGCAGAAGGCAATGTTACGCTCCGAGGTTTTCCTGTCACCTAGGGACAAATATTCTTGTATTGTTGCCCGAGATGCCTTCTACCCCTGGTACCATGATATATATTGTATGACATCCTGACAATATGAATAGTGTTCCAGTTTGCTTATCAGCTGGGTCTTTGACTTTCAAATCTAACTTTGTTAATGTACTTAACATTTTCATGCAGGGCGATATAACTATTCTTAGGAATATGTAAAGTTTTCCAGTGTTATATATATGTTTCTGGGAGGGCAATGTATACAGCTTGTACCCGATACATTAATCCTATTCAATTTTAACATTGCTCTGTACTTAATGCAATGTTTGCTTTTACTTTTGTATAATTTCTAAACCTAAATTTAACAATTTCAGCTTTGATCAGTGTTAATGAGTTTTTTAATTATCCCAGCCAGTGAGATATCTAATCAGAGCAACTTTTTATCCCCAGTTGACTTCTTTGTACATAATGTATGTTATTACCTAATCAAAGGGATTTTGTTGTTTTATTACAAATTAAATATTTGCGTCTATTTTGAACTGCCGGTCAATAGACTGCGATCTATTGGACCGCCCGTTAATAGACTGCGATCTATTGGACCGGCAACGTATTTCAGAATGCGGGTATATTAATGTTACATCCTTTCGAAAGTTCTCAGGGAATGTATATTCCTTTACATAGACGCTGTTTTTTGTACTTGGTGAAACCAAATTTAATGTTATCAAAATGGAGTATCAAATAATCAACAGCTTTCAAGCCTCATATAAGGTAAAAGACTATTTAAAATCTAATGGGTTGAAGACTCCCCATTCTTTGTGTAAACTAATATTAAATTGAGATGTTGTAATGCATGCAACAGGTTTAGTGCATGTAAAAGATGAAAAAAAAATCTGAGTATATTGCATAATGGCACGAAAACCATCTGCAATATGCAAACTGTAAACCCTGAAAACTAAAAAAGGAATTAGGTAATAAAACAATTATTTAATGCTTGAACAGTCAATAGACCAGAATTTTTTCCTAACGGCCTCGGGCAATAGATCATACTGAGCTGTTCCCTGCACCAAGGGAAAAATATTCTGGTCTATTGACTGCTCAAGCATTAAATAACTGTATATTGCTGTTGGATCTGTTTCAAAAAGTATAGCAAGTTTACATGGCCTACTGTATCGTTTCAACTGTTTAAAGCAGTTAAGAGTGTGTTGTTTTGTTTCACACGGAGAGAAAACCCACGACTTTAGAAATTTGGGTCACTTTATTTACTCCATATTACACTTACAATAGAGTAAAGCATGAACATAACAACCATACACACTTTGCATGTACATCCCTGAAAAATCTCACAACATTAAACATTGAGTGACTCCACAAAATCTGTTATCAAAAGGAACAAAGAATTGAACAGAAGCAAATCTTGAAGATATAAAACTCAAAAACAAAAAAAAAAAACATGAAAGACTTGGACTTCATTAAACTGAACAATAATTGATGTGGATTTGGCAAAATGAAACATCTTTATGTGAACACTGGTACCAGTACTTATTTTGACCTTCATAGAGTTTCAATTACCAATGAATTAAAGTTACTGGTACATTATTCTTTTTCTTACAATAATGTAAATATCCACATGTACATTTATTTGAATTAGATGGGCAATCAAAGAAAAAAAAATTTTTTTAAAGAGATTCAAACCAACACCAATCAAAAGATTTCGTATGCACTGATTCATATTTTCATAAAAATTTGTAGACTATAAAAAATTTCTGAAATAATTAATGTGGAAAATTTGGCATTGTAAATCCAAAATTTAGTTAGACACAACACCTAACCATTGTTGGTACTGAATCATCTGACATCCACAACAAATCATTTTTAAGAGAATCTGGTTCTAAATATTTACAGGTATACATTAATGGGAATGTCCATCACTCTCTCTCTCTCTCTCACACACACACACACACACACACATACACACACATTGATTTATTAATTTTTCTATGTTAAAATTGCCAAAAGGAACATGAATGCATGGAAAGAAATTAAGAATAAAGAATAGGGGATGCATACTTATGAATAGTGTCCAAAAATTGCAATGTATATTTTTCCAAATTGATAAAAGTAAATCATTAAAATTCATGTAACATTAGATTAATGCCTTTTAATGCCCTAGTCATGGCACTTTGATAAAAAAATCATGTAAAATCATTCTAAAAAAACAAAAACAAAAACAACATCAATACAAGCCAAAAAAAATATTAACATCATGGATAAAACTTGTCAAAAATCAAAGTGTAATATAATAGAAGTATTACACAATAACAGAAGACAATATGTCATATCTAGCTACATGTCATGTTCTAGTATTGCCAAAGATTAAATCCTAATACAGTACAATGTATGATATTTTAATGCCATTAATGGGGAAGGCGAACACCCACCTTAACACAAACATCGATCATTCTTTATCTTGATCTAATTTCTTCAACATCAAAAACTTTATAAATGTACATGTAGATAATGAAATATAAAATAGAAATATATATTTTCTAATAGAAAATATCAGTGTACTTGCTAGTTAAAATACATGTAAAGCTACAAATACATGAAACTTTTGCAACAATCACAATAAGCAACTAGGATCAGAGAAACTGTTGGAGTTGTCTTCCCTTACCTTAATTCTACCTGACATTTCATACGGCAGTTAACCAGAAAGCCTCACAAATCAGAAAGGAGAAAAGGAAAATTATGGCAGTTAACCAGAGAACCTCACAAATCAGAAGGTTGAGGGGAAAAAAATCAGCACCGGGCGAGGTTCTGATCTGGTGAGCTTGACTAGAGAGAGCAGATAAAATGAATTGATTGCTTCTGAAAAAATAAGGTTTGACCAATCCAAACAGATGGATTTCTATATGACTCCAGGATTTCAAATACATTTGTAGCATCTTTTTTATACATTAAATATGTAGCATACATGAACAAATTTACACATATTTTAAGAATATTATCATACAGCAATGGGAGAAAAAAACAACCCTTGGTAAGGTTACTTTGTGATGAAAAAGTGTGCAACTCTTGTCATGTAGAAACAAACTGACAGATTGATTAAACGATGGTATATTTGTACATTCCCTATTAATTACATAAAATGTCAACACTGTGACTGCTACAAATACTTTCATGATGTTCAGATGATATTGTTTCAAAAGACTTGCAAAATTTTAGCCTATCAATAACTTCATATATGAATGTCAAGCTTGTGTTCCAAAGAAACAAAAGTTACTTCACTCAAAACAGGCACTTAGTACATTAATACAGAATCTCTTGTACAACATAGTGTATATGCAATACCCCACCCCTCTAGAGAGGATGACAGAGTAGCTGCCCTTTAGACCTTATTTCTACTGTCTGTTGCCATGGGAACCTCCTCTGTACCATTTACCAGTGGCTCGATCTCTGGCTGTTCGTTCAAATGGTTTGTTGTCACCGACTTGTCCTTCTTGTATTTCCCTTTCCCTCTGCTCGGTTCTGTATGCACATGAGTAGCTACATCTGCAACAACAGTCATTGAATAAAATGTAATTTAAAATTCAGATAAAAGTTAAAATTCTTATCCAACTGGTTGAGCAACATTGCCAAACTGCACATCAAGATGAATGAATACATGTATGTAACATCAACTTTAAAACTTTATTATACATTAACATGTAGATGTTTGCTTCCATATTTATTACACAAACTGTTATCTCCTTCATCAGAAAATTCTTTTACAAACTGTAGCTAAACAGTTCTTAAAAAGAAAATCTTAACAATTAAAAGAGGACAGCAAGGATGCAAGACATGGATGGATAATAAATGTTAACTTGGGCCTCTGGATTTAAAAAGTAAAAGTACTCTTGCAGGAGTACACAGTGGTCTTACTAACACATACCAAGCTCATACTAACACATAACAAGCTCTTACTAACACATACCAAGCTCCCTCTGGTTTTCCACCATTTCTGTGGCTGACTTCTTGAACACAGTTTTGTTAACAATGAAGTAAACAATGAGTAGAACCAAGGAAGAAATGCCATAGATCCGCCAGGCCCAGCGCATGCCTGTTTCTTTATACAGCCAGCCAGTCAACAGAGACCCCACACCTTTTCCTGAAACCATGCGTCTTTTGTTAGTGTGTGGAAAGTGATGATGCAATATCATTGATATAAATAATCTTGTACAGAAAGATATATATAGGTAAAAAGAGGAGATACATTTAACATCTATGATAATTTAGTTTTCAATTTGCCTTATTTATTTATATTACTAAGATTCTGACATTTTAAGAGAAATTTCAAAATCTAATCCTACAAATTAGCACAGATGTGTATGAGGAAATATCATATCAGATTGTCAAAAAGCATGCATTGATTGTCATCATACTAAGATGATAAGATAACATCATGAAGATGAGAAACACTTCAATGATTATGGTTAATCTTCTTATGATTATAGGAAGAAGTTACAATCATACCAAATCCAAAATGAATTCCTCCCAGAAGTCCCTGGACAGTACCAGATATCCCTGGGGGTGAGATGATGCTGGCATATGATGTAGAAGTGGCCCACATAATTCCAAATGTGATTCCGTGCAACACTTCTATGGGTAAGACCCCAAACACGCTATCCAAGAAAGAGTAGGAGATCATCCGAATGGCATACGCTAAAAACACTATGTAGATACAGCTCAAATGCCCCACTCTTTTAATGATGGTGCCGGAAACAAAAAGGAGAATAGTCTCTGTAGAGCAGGCAATCGCCAAGCATAGTCCAGGAATGACTTGAAAATATCCCACTGTCTCCTCCTCTAGATACCAAAATAAAAAGGTCTCGATTGCTCCCGTGTAGATCCCAAAGAAGAATATCACACACAGGAACATGACAATCTGAGGGTGCTTCATGACACTCCAGATGTGCACCATGATGTTCTTACTGGAAATGTTTCCCGACACTGACATCATCCACACTGAAATCATTGCTATCGCACACAGCACTCCGAAGATGTAAAAAGACACAGAGAAGTCTATCTCCTTGTTACTGCTACTGATCTCGTACATGATGAATGTCGATGATAATGCAAATAGCATGAAACCCACAGTTCCAAACAGTCTCTGTTTGCCCCACTTCCCTCTCTGACTGTCTCCCAGTATGTCATATGCCATCGCATCCCCCATACTCAACACAGGAGCAAATGCAATGTTGGCAAACAAGTAAATCACTAGAAATAATATGAACTTGTCTCTTATGACATGGGCATATTTGGTTACACACTGCTCAGAAACACCAAGGTCACATTTTAAGTGGCAGTTGAATTCTGTTTCATGATCACAAAACATGTTCCAATACTTGCGCTGTCCAACTGTAACGTTGTGCATGCTGAAATCTAGACACTCCAAGTTTCCAACTACTTGTCTGTCTGCAATTACTTCTTTTGTTGAGCCTAAAATATCATAAATCATAAACTCTAGGTTTGCTGGTGAGGTCTGCTCTCCAAGACATTGCTTTAATTCTGGCTGGTCAGTGAAACAGACTTCTCCTGGAAACTGAGTAATAGGCTTACAGATCACAGAACAACTTGTTTTAGGATAAGAGTCTATTGTCTCGGAAGGAATGACTGAATAGGGAGCTGATGAGTTTTCTCCATGAATGCTCAAAGATAAATTAGAGATGGTCGAGTGATGTGTTTTATTCAAACTTAGACGAAGGCTTTCAAATCCTAGCGGACACTCATTTGACTGGTTTTGAAAGCAGTCATGGATATAAGAGTCATACTCATTGCAGGAAATCTTGGTTTCAACTGACATATAGGAGGTAGTGTCTGATGGAATGACTAACATCAACATATAGAAAACTCCAGAAAACAGGATACACAGGATGAGTCCTAGCTTGTGTTTCTGGAACTTGTCTAGAAGGGCCCCAATAATTGGTCGGACTAGGAAACCCACAAACGGCATGATCCCATAAATAATCCCAGTCTGTGTAGAGGACAGTCCTATCTGCTTCATGTAGAGTGGGATAAAGGGCAGAAGATCTCCAACAGCTGAAACAAATACATTTGGAAAGTTTTTGTACATTCTATACAGTATTGTATTGACTCTAGGTAATAAGATAAGCTCTTCGACATTAACTTTTAATCATACAACCAAAACTTAAACTACAATTACTGTACCGGGGTACAGTATTGTTAACTTACACCTGTATTCTTTTGCAAAGAAGTTGCATGCCTCTGATGTTTTACGTGTAAGATGATAGCATTTTTAGCAGTTAACTTTTTTAATTTGCATATATTTTCATAAAAGTAAAGATAGCAAAAAAGGAGACTTATATCATATCATTAGAGGTAAAGTCCTGCTGAGTAAGTATACTCACCGGCCATCATGAAAAAGTAAAACAGCTTGATAGGAAGCAACCTCCTGTTTATTGTCCATCTCCCCAGAGCTACCATGTCTTCCTGGTCAGACATCTTTATTCTGTATTCTGATAATTGAAACCAATTAAAAATATATCAAATCTAGACAAAAATTTAAAGCAGAAAGACCCAAAATGTGCAAAATAGAAAGAAGTTTGTATGAAGGCATCCCAAACCACAGTTCATTATGCAAAAGATAGATTCTTTAAATCTGCAACTTCGATTTAAAATTACAAAAAATATGCATGCCCTCACTTTTTGGATTATATACTGGTACATTTTTTCATTCCACTGACAGAGGTAGTTTTATATATTAATTTGGGAACCATAAACAGACTGTGTAGAATACTCTACAGTATACTAAATCATTACAGTTGAACTTGGATATCTCGAACACTGATACTGTGGAATCATTAGAATTCATGGTGGCTAAATTTTTGTGGTATTTTGGTATAGCCCTCCTCACCAACAAATTTACATCCTCAACAAAAAACAAATTTAAAAGATTTAGTTTTCCTACTGAAACTGAAAACCGACACATCAACGAAAATTACATTCCAACGAATAAGCAAACTCCCACAATCTACAAAAATTTGCCCCCACAAAATTAAATGATTTCACAGTATCCCTAATACAATTGATATGTGTAAGTCCCAACCACTTATTTTTTTAGGTATTTTAAGTATTTTACTTAGATATCTCGAATACTCAGATATCTCGAAGTTTCTAAACAGTCTCATCTAGTTAGAGGTAACAAAGTCTTACTGTACTGGTATACAAAATCTATATGCATAAATGATGTAGGCATAAAACGGCAATATTGCTTCGGAGAGGAGTAAACCCTGGTCCCCCTCCCCCATTTTTTTTCAAAATAGTCTTTTATCAAACAATCTGAGTATTCAAGATATCGAGGGTAAAATACTAAAAAATCCTTAAAAATCACTTCGACATATCCACTGTATTCAAGATATCGGTGTTCAAGATATTGAAGTTCAACTGTATCTCAATTTCTTTTACTGATTTATATAATAAACTATAAAAGTTGGTTTATAGTATGACCCAACAATGCACTGGTGCAAAATGGTACTTGTATGGCAAGAGTCTAAGAGCAGTGGGTTTACAACAAAACTTGTTTACAACTTGGTACAATTTTATGCAGATTAACCATATATTTAGGAAAAATAAATGCAACCAAATCATCTTACATTTTGAATCCTATATCCCAAAGGCTATCAGAACCAATTTGTAACAGGTGTGAGGTAAACAGGTGTGGCAGATCGGGATTTCGTTTACATTTATAATTATTAGTATTCCGATCCCGATGTGATTTATTCTTTTAGTCTGGTATTAACGCCCACTTTATACGATAGCTAATAACTTTAATGACAGTTGTCTACTTTTTTGTCCCATATCTAAAGCCCTGTAAGTCCTTTTTTGACGACGGAGACAGCTGGTTTTGCTAGCTATTTTTCTCTAAATAGAGGAAGACAGCTGGTTTTGCTAGCTACATTTCTCCTGAGTCACTGTCTCATCTGTCTATTTGAGGTCCCTGTTAAAGTTAGGTTTTAGGGTTGGGTGATTTTAAATACTTGTTATTTTCTCCCTCGTTTCACTCCTCCCTCCGAAAATAAATATTTTCTTGACTAATTTGTTGAAAAACAAAAACAGATTTAATATCCATTCGACATACAAGTAAATGGCAACACAAAATATTAGTTTATCTCAAAAAACATATTTGGGTCAAGGCGGGTAGGGAAAACCAAAGACACAACCTGTACTGCTTTGTAACGAACGTCGCATTAATTGAATACTCCCCGGGAAATCTATTTATACTGAGCGCGAAAGTGCTCGTGCATGAAATAACCAGTATTGAGGTAAACCAGATAATGCTAATGCTAACAGAAATAAACGAAGTTTAAAACGTAAAGAAATAAATATGTTGACTTATGTTCTAATGCTGTTATAATACATTTAAAAAAGGGTTATTAATCTTGGTTTTCATTTACTTTGAGTTTGGTTTATTATAACTGGTTTATCTATATTGAGAGTAAAGTCGTTTTCATACATTATTTATATATTAGTTATGTTTATTTCTAATGTAGAGGTCAAATTCAGTCTCAAAACAAAAATAAACACAACGTGAAGTACTGATAAAAACCTATAACGTACGGCACTGACCTGCAACACAGGTAAATGTTCATGCCTTCTTTCATATTACGAAAGGGCAAAGGCTATTGGCTTAAAACACAAAAAATGAGGAACAACTAAATAAATAATCAATGCAACGAATAATAACATGTAATTCCAAAAACTGTATCTCTTCTAGTACATAATAATTTTTTTTTTTTTACCTATGATCTTCTTCAGGAGCTAGCAGACTGGACCCCGCGTCTTCGGTAATGATTAACTGGTGCATAAATTATTTCTTGTATGAATACAGTATTCACATTATATATATCCGACACAAAAATATAAAAGAGAATAGATAAAATGTACACTTAATTTTAAAACCTTTAAATTAAATGATAGCTATGGTCATTGCAAACAATAGGGGAAAATGTCGAAATAACTATGTGTGAATTAACACGTCTTAATGACAACTTCCTGTTTGGGTTTCACCTCGCTGATCATGAAAATACTGAGAACGCAAGATTTTAGTATAATTTTAGGTATATTTAATTTCATTTTAGTATTTTCGCCAATCTGTGGCGATGATTCAATCGATACAGAAGGCGCCGATCGTTTTAAGATCGAGGGAAAGGTGACTCTGACGGATGCTCGGAACTCAGACTGGCTTGGCGTTACTCGTGTTCTTGTAGACGGCGGAGACTATATTGGATATTTAAGGTTGGGAATATAGAGTTAAGCAATAGATATTAAAATACATTTTATTTTAATGTACATTTTTTCATGATTTAAATTAAGCTGTAACAAAACTGATAAAAGATTGTTTCACTTGTTCTACAGAATCACATATAATTTATAATTAATATACATATTTTCAGATCTGGCACCTCCATTGATTAAAAATTATAGTCTGTTCAAAGTTATTGCTTCCATCACTTTTTGATGGTTTTTAATTAAAATGCACATACCTGTGAAAGAAATACAATTTAAATTGATGAAAGGGAATATATATATCTAAGATATCTTCATTGACACATTATCATTTTTCACTCATAAAAGTTCACAGGAACGAAAACATTTTTCTTACGGAGATTTATAATGGGAAATGTTTACATCTTTTCACCGTTCAAAACTCACTTGGACACTACAATTTTTCAACGTTATCATCCGGGCTTAATTTAGGCTGATGCAATGCAAAATCCCGATAGACTTCATGCGCGGATCCAGAAAATTTTTCCAGGGGGGGTCCGAAGGATAATTGTGTTTGCCAGGGGGGGGGGGTCCGAGGCATATTTTACTATGTAAATTTAATAAATTTTCATTTTCCAGGGGGGGTCGGGACCCCCCCGACCCCCCCTCTAGATCCGCGCATGGACTTGAAATGGTAGAGGGGGCGTTTCAAAACAGATAATCTGGACATTTTTCATATAAGTGGATGAATGTAGTTTTAGCACAAAGGTATTTATGATTATGGAAATACCCGGTATTAAGCGAAAAGCGGTGGAAGCAAAAACTTGGGACAGAGTATAAAAATTGTTTGGGATATCATATGTTAGCCCGTTTGGGATATAACAGTCTAAATGGGATATAAATTTGAAGTGCAAACAATTAAAATTTTTGATTTGGTAATTTTTGGTATAAATCTGCATTAATGTATATCAATGCAACAACTTTTGCTAAGCAAGTTTTCCAATAAGCTTTTAGTTTGTAAGATTGATCCCCATTAGCCAAGAAGTTTGGGATATACTGAGATATCAATCTCTGTAATACTAATTATAGTATTGTTACAGAAAAAGTTGTTGCATTTCATTAATTCTAAAGTGATTTACCATTATTTTTTCATTTCAAATTTATATCCCATTTTTAGCTCACCTGAGCTGAAAGCTCAAGTGAGCTATTCTGATCACATTTTGTCCGTCGTCCGTCTGTCTGTCCGTCTGTAAACTTTTTACATTTTGAACTTTTTCTCTAAAACCGCTTATCCAATTTCAACCAAATTTGGCACAAAGCATCCTTATGGGAGGGCGAATATAAATTGCAGAAATAAAAGTCCGATCTGTATTCAAAGCGGAGAAAACTTTGAAACTGTACAAAAAGGGGGGTGCATTTTTAAAAATCTTCTTCTCAAGAACTACCGAGTCCAATTCAACGTAGTTTAGCATAAATTATCCTTATGGGAAGGAAATTATAAATTGCAAAAATTAAGTGCTAATTCTGTTTAAAATCTGAGTTATTACGAAAATAATAATAAAGGAAAGGCGTATTTCAATCAGTTTAATAGCTTCAGGCTCAGCATACGGTAAAATGGGTAGGCAAGACTTGGCCTGAGCAAAACAAAAGATTGGCAGGTATTAATCTGCCAATCTCATTAAAATTTCGGGATATTTGATGGACCAGTATATTTGTATTCGCTGTAAATATTGCTGCAAAATAATGCGTATTTGGAATTGACGATTGCCGATCTGCCCCGTCTTTTATTTTGCCACGGCCCGGGTTTGCATACCCATTTTACCAAGACTCGTATTCCATACTTCTAAAACGAGGTTCTTTGTTTAAAGCAGCCATGAAATTATACGAAAAAGGGTCGATCTGACTATGATGAATTTGCTGGCTATGCGACACTTCACGTATGAAGGGAAATTTTTGGAATCATGCAAAATATATTGGTGCCGATTTTGTGAAGTAAATTAAGGCTAAATATTTCAATGCGTTGACCGTTTTCACACATGACGTTAGTGTTAGCTTGTTCTGATTTTCGTTTCGTTTTCATTATTTATGCTTTGTAACCTGGGAACTATCGTCTGTATTTCGTGATTTTTACGTAACAAATCAAACAGAGGCTTTGGTAAATCAAACAGTTAACTGTTTACCTGCGCAAATAAAGCAAAATCTGATGTATCAAAAAAGTACTGAAATACAATTCATTCTATCGGTAATTCGGCATTATCTTTTGCGTAATGGTAGATTATGGCAATAGGTTTTGTTGAGATGCTTGGCATTTTCATGACCCCCGGGGGTAGGGTGGGGCCACAATGGGAGATCGAAGTTTTACATAGGAATATATAGAGAAAATCTTTTAAAATCTTCTTTTCATGAACCATAAGACCAGGAAAGCTGAAACTTGTGTGGAAGCATCCTCAGGTACCCGGTAGTGTAGATACTAAATTGTGAAAATCATGACCCCCGGGGGTAGGGTTGGGCCACAATGGGGGGGTCGAATTTTAACATATGAATATATTAAGTTAATCTTTAAAAATCTTCTTCTCAGAAACTTATCGGCCAGGAAAGCTGACACTTGTGTGGAAGCATCCTCAGGTAGTGTAGATTCAAAGTTGTGAAAATCATGACCCCCGGGGGTAGGGTGGGGCCCCAATGGGGGGTCAAAGTTTAACATATGAATATATAAAGTTAATCTTTAAAAATCTTCTTCTCAGAAACTAATCGGCCAGGAAAGCTGACACTTGTGTGGAAGCATCCTCAGGTAGTGTAGATTCAAAGTTGTGAAAATCATGATCCTCAGGGGTAGGGTGGGGCCACAATGGTGGGTCGAAGTTTTACATAGGAAAATATAGAGTAAATTTTTAAAAATCTTCTTCTCAGAAACTAATCAGCCAGGAAAGCTGAAACTTGTGTGAAAGCATCCTCAGATAGTGTAGATTCAAAGTTGTGAAAATCATGATCCTCAGGGGTAGGGTGGGGCCACAATGGGGGATCGAAGTTTTACATAGGAAGATATACAGTAAATCTTTAAAAATCTTCTTCTCAGAAACTAATCAGCCAGGAAAGCTGACACTTGTGTGGATGCATCCTCAGGTAGTGTAAATTCAAAGTTGTGAAAATCATGACCCCCCCCCCCCGGGGGTAGGGTGGGGCCACAATGGGGGACGAAGTTTAACATAGGAATATATAGAGTAAATCTTTAAAAATCTTCTTCTCAGAAACTAATCAGCCGGCAAAGCTGACACTTGTGTGGAAGCATCCTCAGGTAGTGTAGATTCAAAGTTGTGAAAATAATAACCCCTGGGGGTAGTTTGGGGCCACAATGGGGGGGGGTTTCGAAGTTTAACATATAAATATATAGAGTAAATCTTTAAAAATCTTCTTCTCAGAAACTAATTAGCCAGGCAAGCTGAAACTTGTGTGGAAGCAACCTCAGGTAGTGTAGATTCAAATTTGTGAAAATCATGACCCGTGGGGGTACGGTTGGGCCACAATGGGAGGTCGATGTTTTACATAGGAATAAACAGAGTAAATCTTTAAAAATCTTCTTCTCAGAAACTAATCAGCCAGGAAAGCTGAAACTTGTGTGAAAGCATCCTCAGGTAGTGTAGATTCAAGGTTGTGAAAATCATGATCCTCAGGGGTAGGGTGGGGCCACAATGGGGGGTCAAAGTTTAAGAAAGGAATATATAGGGTAAATCTTTAAAAATCTTCTCAGAAACTAATCAGCCAGATGATTCTTTATAATTGTTAAGACTTTGGCCTCACGAGAAGGTTCAGAGTTTGATGTACATTGATATCCCATATATAAACTATTGTTAAGGATCTTTTTGAGAACTGCAATACTCAACATATGATATGACTATAAAATCATCCTGTTAGAAAAGGGACTAATGATTATAAACATAAGAATATCCAGGGGAAAATGGATTTTATTTATACAGGATCTACATGTATTATTGTACATTGTCCAGATAGTTTGTATTATGACTCCATTAAGCTGATTTTATCTTACCTATTGTTCCTCAGGTGAGCGATGTGGCCCAGGGCCCTCTTGTTGGATATTATATTCCAAACAGGCAATTATAACCCAAACCTGCTATATTATATCCCATTTGGACAATTGGTCCCAACATGTTATAGTATTTTAACAGTGTGAAAAAAATTAATGACATACCAGACTAGAAATTGAACCTATGCCCCTCAGAATCTCAAGTCTGGTTCTTTACCAACTGAAATATCTGGTGATGGAAACTGACAGTCTCAGTCCTCCCTGGTTTAACTGCTAACAGCTTGCACCAGATAGATCAATTGGTACAGCACCTGAGTAGGGAAAATTCACAGGGTTTGAATCCCAGTTGTTACAGTTTTATGAAAACTAGTCATAACATATCTCTACATATATAACTCCAAATTATATGGACCACACTCCTTCTGTGAATTGCAATCATTTTCACTGTTACATTAAAGCTAAATAGCAGTAGAAATGTATACATCTACCGTACATGTCTCTTGTATTAGTTTAAAATGGTAAAATAGATTTAGTTATGAAAATAATCTCCACAAACCATTTTACTTCTGAGTTCTGATGAATTGTACAATGAGGTTGTTGTGTATAGATGCTGATATACTATTACTTATCCCTTTGTTGGTCAGTGTTTTATACTTAAATTGTAAGTTTTTGGGTGTTTTTTTTTGGGGGGGGGGATATTTATTAAGATAGTCTATGGAAAACTAAATCATTTCTTTGAATTTTCTTGTAGAAGTGATGGTTCTTTTGTGGTCAATGAATTACCTTCAGGGTCTTACGTTGTGGAGATCTCAAATCCTAATTACATTTTTGAGTCAGCTCGTGTTGACATTTCACGAAAAGGAATGGTACGAGCTCGACGAGTCAATTACTTACAATTCTCAGACAAAACATCAATGTCTTATCCACTGGACTTAAAGGATAGACAGAAAGCCAAATACTTCCAGACCCGGGAACAATGGAGGATAACAGATTTTTTAATGAATCCAATGGTATGTGATAGGAACAGTTAAGATTACTGATAACTCCATACTTTTAGTAATTAATGCAGAAAAATCAGAATTTCCTTTGACAATATGTAAGATTTTTTTAAAAACCTGCAAGTCAGTTACTGATATTTGTGTTGCAATTTAAAAAAAACCATTTTTTTTTCAAGAATAAGAAATGATATATACTTGATTAATTTTCTTCAATGTCCTTTGAAAATTTATTTGATTTTTTTGGCTCATTTTGACTACTGGGTAAACTTATTTGCTAGATGAATGCAATAAAACTGTTCTTTATAATGTATACACCTTCCTTATTTACAGGTTCTTACCATGGTTTTACCTTTACTCCTCATCATGGTTTTACCAAAGTTGATGAATGCTGCAGATCCCGAAGCACAAAAGGTAAAAAGGAAATCTCAATGAAAGTTGTGTTGTTGTAAAAATAACCAGGGCTGTATTTTACAAAAGAACTTACGATGAATTTGTAAACATTTTAAAGATTGTACTTAAAGTGATGTGATAAATATTTTAAGGACTATAGTTTAAGTGATGTCAGCACTGTACAATATCAGTGGCACATTGTATCCCATCATTTTTATTTTGCATATTTCAGTTGTAAAGTTTCCTATTGATTTGTGTTAAGGAACAAGAGTTATCTACCCTTTCTAATATGGACTGAATTTCTACTTGTTGCTCAGTGAAAATGAAAACTTTCTATAGTTTTTATCATTAGATGAGATTATCTGTTGTTATTATGATGAATCAAAAAGTTTTGTGATCACTGAGATTTATTGTGCCAGCCTTGTTTTCAAACAGGTTATGGTACTGAGTAAATGTACCAGAGAATGAATGTGTTATTTAAAGTTCTGCTAATGAAATGAAATTTTGTTTGTGTTCACTATGAACAAAACATGACCTGTATATACCGCAATACCTGGTACCTAACAAGTAACAATAGAAAACTATTATAAAACATATTTTTCAATGATCAGGAGATGCAGTCCCAGATGAAGGCCTTCAATGATAAATCTACAGTACCGGACATCTCTGAAATGCTGGCTAGCTGGTTCCCTAGCACCGACACCAAAAAACCCAAACACAAGGCGAAGAAGAAGTAGTCATTCAACGGGATTGTAAATGACAGAGCAGAGAGGAGTAAAGCGAAGCACGCATCATGAGTGAATGGAGTAGAAGACCCAGTGTGCATAAATATGTTTGTGAGGCTCACATGTCAGTGTGGTTTTATTATTTCCAGAAAATTTAAAACAGAAGGAATATGTGGTTTTATATTTCAAAGATTTGAGATGATTTTTTACATAGTGAACTTCATTGTTGTGTTGGTTTATTTCATCCATACAGGGGAGGGGGGGGGGTGAATGTTTCTACAGCCATTGTTGTAAGGAATAATAGCAAGCAAATATTTATTGCAAAAAAATGTTTTTAACAAAGAAATCTGAGTAAATTGTAGAAAGTAAACAGAAAGTTTAGTTTATGTTTATTCTCCTTTAACAAATATGTATATTGTAATTATGACTGTATTTTAAAGAAAAATTGATTCTTATTCATATGGCAGATAATTGTTTTGCTCTTCTTTCTAATTAAGAATGATAAACAATTGTCAACACATTGTTTGTATATTTATTTCATAATAAAATGTTAAATAACAAATTTGTACACTGTTTGAAAGTAAGTACTGCAGGGTCTAAACTCAATACATAATGGACACTTTAAAGCATGCAATGAGAAGTAGTCGTCTACATTTTGTTGTGTAGAATATACATTGGTGGCCAGTATAGTCTGACCTAGTCAACAGCCATTTAGTTATCACCGAATTAAATATATATTGCCTTTAGTTCATTTTTAAATTGCGTAGATAAACAAGCAGAATACAAAGCAGCACTTTCAAGCAGGTATACATTCAATTGAAGTTCGTTTATGATACATGTAATAAATATCACTACTGTATAAATAGAAAAGTTGCTCCATATCACGATAAAAATAGATATAAATCTTCCCTTTGTGTCTTCAACAATGTTATGCTGGAAGTTTTAATGAACTTTCTTGATTTATCATGCCGTAATGTTTACTTAGATGGCAAAGAGAAATATGTAAACATTCCGAAACTGGTCTTCATTGCATGTAATATCACAGTGCTTATAGCACTATCGACGCTTGAAATTGTCCTCCTAACCGAAATACCGAAACAGGAGGTATATAAATTCTTTCACATGGTATTTGGTACAATTTAGTACAGGAAGTCGAGGTTATTCCCGGGTACCCTGGTTTTCCTTTGACTTTTCCGCACGGTAATGTCTTCCTTGTCTCCCTCCCCATCTGCCGCGTCCATGATCTCGGTAAACAAGTCCAACGTCTCCTCACTAGAGAGCACCGTCTCCCGCGGGTTGACGTACGTGTATCCACCGTTTCCGGTCTCCTGCGTCTGCGCTCTCTCCATCACCGTCTCGTACAGACGTCTGCGCTGCTCGTTGGCGAAAAGGTCGATTTCGATAACCCGGGTCACGATGGCTTGGTTCTTCCTCCACACGTTAAACTCGATGTCGATCGGCGTAATTCGTTCTGCTGTGACGGTGACTGTTATGAACGCCTTCCCGTTCTTTAGCATAAGATCTACATTTTCAGCCACCGAGTCGAAGTTGGAGGTTCCGAACTGCCCGGCGCGACTGCCGTCAGCGTGAACTAAGTTGAGGTCACCATATATGTCCTCGTGGTGATGCTTGACATCGATATGTTGTCGAATATCCTTGGAGTCGATGGTAGCAAGCTTGGATAGTAACAACTCACTCAGGTTCTTTTTTGGGCGAGGCTGTCTCTTGACTGAAAAAAAAAAACGAAAGGAAATAATTATCAGCAATTAATTTATTGGTTGGTTGGGAGCGAGAGAAAAAGTTTGTTTTAACCTTTTGGGTAATTCGAAAATGATGGGCCCATGATAATCCCCTAATGTTTGGTTTTAGGGCAAAAAATAAAGATTAAATGCACTATAATTTGTCTACTGGTGGAATTTCTGTGCATATAATTATTGATAAACCACGCGATACCCAAGTGCAGATACACATATCTATGTCCCCAAGCACAGGCGGCCGGACCAGGTGAGTTATCGCGCTTGAGATCAAAGCATGGCCCCTGAGCAGGTATTTAGACACGTACAGATTTAGACCAGCTTTCCTTTACACATCCGCCCAAGGTCCAAATACTTGCCTACTCATATAGGTGTATATAGCTTAGTCAGGCGATATAAACATTGAAGTTTTTTTTCTCACAGTAATTCAAAACCTGATTTTAGTTCTTTTTGTGTGTAGGAGTCAAATTGCATGTTTTATCGCGAATTTAGAATGTATAAATTCATGCTACAAATACCTTCGCCTACTCAATAATGGTTTCTCTATCAATACGCAGACAGATAAAAGAAGATTAATATGTTAATAAAATCCATTCACGTTACTAAATACAGAGCGTAATAATATTTAACAAGTGCATAAATCTTGTGAGAAACGAGTTTTGTTTTTCTGCATTAGTCTTTATGTATCTAACGGCTAAGGCTGGACCCAAATTCTTGTCAAACACACCGTCCTTAATGCGGCCAAATTAGGGTCATGACCCACAAAATACCTTTTTTTGCCCAATGACCTCGAAAGTTTCATCGTTCACCTGTGATCCAGAATAATAAATTAACGCTAATTAATGTTGATGCATTAACTTGTTCTCCTCTAACAATTGCAAGACACGAAAATCTGTAAATCCAAGCGTAATTTGTCTTTACTTCTCCTGACATGAAATTTAATTAAAAATCGTTGTTCAATGCATTTCTAAAAACTCCTGTCTAATTAGTGGCGAGCAAGAAAGCTTTCTCTACACTGGATGACATTTCGATACTTTTATTACACCATTAAAATTCCTGTGTGTTCTTAATCCCATGCATTGCATTCTGTAATATATTATTTACAACATACACTCCACAAAAATTCATTGAAATATTTCTCTTAATATTATTTTATTTTACGATTCTACTGACCAAATATATATCATGTTTATATAGTTGGGATGAACTAATATTGATATTTGATGACCATAAATTTTGGCATATTGAATTAAAGCAAAGGGTCATTTCTTAAACGCCCAAAAATTTAATATTTTGTGGGCCATAAATTATATGATAAAGGTCATATATCAGTGGTCACACAGGTACAATTACATACTTAAATCGGGTTTTCTGCGTTTTGTAGGGGTTGAGGTTGTGTAATACTGACCTTCTTTACACTTCGTGAAGCGGTCAACTGTATCAAAAGTGATGTCGTTGTTAACGCTGTTTTGGATGCGTTGGCTGCTTGAGCGATCGTGCTCCCTCTCCCGCTCAAAGCGCTTATAAATGTCCTCGTCACTATGATAAAGGGGGTTCTCCTTTGTCATGTTGAAGGCTTGGTCAAACAAATTAATATTATCGTTATATTCGTCTAAATCCTGGTCGAGAGTATTCTTGATCAAAATATTTCCTCGGACGACACGAATGTCTTCATGACTGCCAGAACGAGTTTGGTAAGCTTCGGCTTGAACTGGGGTTGCTTCCATCCGAACCGGGTGGTTGTCATGGTAACGTTCAAAATCGCTTCTGACATGATACTTAGTTGAATGCTTTTGTCTGGAATCATTGGAAATATGTACAGGCCTATTTTCGTTCATAATATTGTATCCATGGGGATGCTGACTTTCGGAAATATGTACAGGCCTATTTTCGTTCATTATATTGTATCCGTGGGAATGCTGACTTTCGGAAATATGTACAGGCCTACTTTCGTTCATAACATTGTATCTGTGGGAATGTTGACTTTCCATAACGGGGGAGGGTGCTGTACCATTAACAAGAAACACCTTTTCAGTTTTGAATCTGTGTGGAGAACCCGTCTCCATGTACGAACTGTCATTAAAGCTATTCTCTGTAACTCCTCCAGACGACATTTTCATGGTGTAATACTCCTTCGTCGTTACTTCTTCCACAGTTTCCTCATGTTTATCCTCGGTGGCTTTACTATTCAAAATCACACATCGCTTATCATCAATATCCGCCGGTATGAATTCCTTGCGTTGTTTCTGCCATTTTGGTGCTTCATATGGTCCTTTGACCAAGGCGACTGACTTGTAAATGGGTCGCTCAACATCCTTTGGTTTTACCTCGACTATTTCTTTTCTCTCCTCTCGGGTCTCCTCAATCTTAGGGGGAGATGGAGTGACATCAACAACCGCCATATGGTAGACAGGGGCAATGGGTGGGGGTACGATCATTGGCGGGGGGAGGACGGGAGGGTACATCATAGCACTAGACTCCATCATGTAAGAGGAATTAGAGTTGCTCATACCCGCGTTGTCGGCATTAGATTGAGATGTCTGCATGGCCTCGCAGCGTCTGTATCCCCCCTCCTGTTCCCCTTCCTCCCCTTCCATCTCGTAGGAATGTCGTACCGTTTTAACCGATGTTGAACCGACAGTTTGGGGCACTGGGCGATGGACTTTGTCTGTCTCGTCATAACTCGTCATTTGTCGGTTGTAAGAGCTATCAGACGACATGGTGCCATACTGGCCGCCAGAATGGTACCGTTCATGGAGATAATGGCCCTCTCCCGTACGTTCGTCAATTTCCTGGATCTGCATACTTCCACCAGGATTGTACAATCCCAGCAACACTTCCTCTGCCGTGTCATAGTCGATTCCAGTTTTCCCAACAGCCTGCAAGTTGTAAATACCTTTGAAATTTTGGTTGTTTCTATGGCCATCTGAAGCATTGTGTGATTCCATGGAAGAGCTGTAGTACGCGCTCTCTTGCGATTCATCAGTAATATCTTCCACCATGTAGTAGTTTCCTTTGTGGTCCTGGATGATATACCGCCGATCATCCTCTTCCATATCGGGTGGAGGAGAAATCTCTTTTTCATCATCTTCTTCTTCCACAATCTTGTGTGTTAATGTCGTAATGACCAAATTCCCACCTGGTAATTTAGTCACCGTCTGGTTAATTTCCGGCAATAGTTCGTCGTTATTTTCCCCATTCAGTTTAGAAATGGTTTCAGCTAAGTGTTTTAAATGGACATTGGATTCTAGGTCCACATTTTCTCCCACCCTGTCGCTATCTCTCCCTGACCGCAGAGTTGTAGTCTTGGTCCGGACCTTCCGACCTCCCGTGTAACTAGAGCTATCGGATCCGGAAGACGTGTACCCGGAGTACCGGTCCGGCATCGACCGGGCGATGCCGGACAATTCCTTGAGGGACACAATTTTGTCGGTTTTAAAAGTTCCTGGCAAAGTATAAAACTCGGGAACACCGGGACTGTGTTGCTGCTCGCTCGGATGTGTATTGCTGTCTGATACCTGTTGGCAAGGTGTAGTGTATGTAGATGCGTTAGCTGTCACTCCCGTCACGTGTTGAGGGCCCCGAGCATACCATGCATCGCTGCCCGCTTGTTCTGAGGTATTACGTTTGATAAATGACGGCGTTTCACTTTTACAAACTTCGTTATTCACATCCTCACATTCCTGTTGTAACACTTTTGTTTTTTCGTTTTCATCATCTTGATTTATGCCCGGATTACACAGCACGGCACGATGCGGTTCAGTTTCACCTACTTTAGCAGTCCTGGGGTTTGGATTGTGAATGAATATTTTTTGTGATGCTGTGTAACCACTCTCGGTCAAATGGCAATTCTCGTTTTCGGTCCTTTCGGATGCCGGTTCGACACCAGGAGACTCTGACCGTTCAGCATTGGCGCTGTTACTGCTGAAACTAAACTCGGCCGATACACTGGAATCGTTCAAACTGCTGCTGTTTTTCGCTTCGATATTCATAGACCCTGAATGATCCGACGGCACGCACTGGCTATCGTCAGATATCGATACATTGGTCAGATCGCCACACGTCGCCGCATTACTCGTAGTCTCAAAATCCACTTGATCTGTAAACTTCCCAGTCACTAAATGACTTCCGGTAGAGTTGTCTCTGTTATTGTTGGTCTCTTTATCCTTGGGTCGTTCACTTTTGTCGCTCTTTTTCAAGTTGATCACACTTTTATACCCGCCTTTAGTTTCCGCACTCTCTGAGTATCTGACACTTTCACTAACATTCGGTTTGCTATTCACGGTGGATGGTAGAGTCCCTCGTTTATTTGAATGCATATCGATATTTATTTCACTGTCGTCATCATCCATCAAATCCAGTAATTTAGAGTTCTCCTCCAGACTTTGGCTCAGTAAGGCATTATTTCTTTCCACGGCCTTCTGTAATTCCAATAACTGTTCCTCAACAACACTGTCCTCGTAATCAACTTTAGATCCATCTTTGGAATGCGGAACCAACAGTTTGGATTCGTCTTTGAATTGTGTATTCATTGACGTGGAATCGTCACTGTTTTGGTCGTCTGCTGTCTCTGATTCACTGTTATCGCTTGATGAGCTGGACTCCGTCTCCTGTTTATTATGAACATCAGGGATATCGGGTAGTTCATCTCGATCAAGATCCCCAACAGAGCTCTCAGGCTGTGTGACCCAGGCACTGTAATTCAAGATATTTGATTCACTTTTATTATTCTGATTGATATCACGCACGACATATTCTTGAACTAATCCATCTGCTTTGTCATTTGTATCAGATTTACAAAACAGGTTCCTTTCCTGTAATTGTGTTGGCAAAGGTTGGGTTTCATTTGCATCATTTCTAACTTTTGTGAAAATTTCCTCTTTTACTGGTCCATTTTCCTGATCGCTTTGATGCAAATCTACATTTTTCTCACCATACGATTTCAACGTTCCGTCTTTTCTCTTTAACTCTGCAGAAATTGTTTGTTTATCCTTGTTTTCAAGGACAATCTGGTCTTTAGCCCTCACAGTTTTCACAGTAAATAACTCCTCGTCTTTCTCTCTATCTGCTTTATCGTTATTCGTCCCACAATTCATGTGTGATTTTTGTTGCCCTAGCGTTTCAGCAGAGAAAGTGAATTGCGGGACATCTTCAGAGTCTGAAACTGACGACTCAGAATCAAGCACCTGTTTCCTTTGCAGATGGTCACTTATCTCAGAGTCATGTTCACTGCCAGCACTAGAAGAGTCTGAATCACTATTTTGTTGAACAACTTCAGAACCATTGTCATTTTGTTCAAGATCTAGGATTACCGAACCTTTCTCTTGAATATTCTGTGTGCAATGTTCCCCATTGTCCGTGTTATGAGGAAAAGGTCTACGCTTTCTCTTTTTATTTTCTCTCTTGATTCTCCTGGCTTTGTTTGTGAATAGCGTTGTTATGTTTTGCACAGTTCCTGGTCTTATTTTATTTCTCATAGATTTTACACTTCCTTCCAATTTTGAAATCTCAAAAGGCAGTCTATGGTCTTTTGGTCGAGGTTGCTGTGACGTATCCTTTGTAACTACGTAATGATTGCAAGAATCCGACTCATCCGAACTCTCACTGGCTGATGTACAACTAGAATCAGTCTTTGAGTCATCGAGTTCTCTGCTATTTTCAGGTGCAAGAGAAATTTGTGGTTTTTTGTCAGAATGTAAGGTAACTAATGCTTCCGGCGAAAATGGCCGTTCCAAGTCTTCCGGTGGACGAGATGCAGGAAGTGGAGGAATGTCTAATTCGTCGTCTGATCGGTCGTTAGGGTCGTTGTCGGTCGGGAAATTCGGAGGAACACGAGTCCCAGACTTTGGTGTCTTGGAATTGACACACGGAGGGGTGCTTGGTGAAATTGGAAAACCTGAATCGGAGGAGGCCGTTGAAGAACCTCGCCTCTCAATAGACTTGAATCCATCGGATTCGAATATAATATTCGGTTTACGTTCCGAATCTAAAGTTTGCAACTTGTCGTGGTTTATAGTAATTTGTTGTTGTTCGAATTCCCTGAGTAATAAAAACTGTTTCAGTTTTGTTGAATCCATGATCAAAGAATGCTTGGTTTTGTCCTGCAAAGGTAAAGAGGCAATGATTTTATGAATCTAATCTCAATAAATGTCAATCATCTTTTATTTCAGATATACACTTAGAATTAATATTCGCGTCCTATGTATCTTTCGAAGCAGATGTTTTCAGAAGGATTTATAATAAACCATAAATCAGGTGACAAGAGTAATAAAAAGTGAAAAATTTTTAATAAACAGGCGAGTGTCAGTTAAGTCCCGATTGCCATGCTTATATCAATGTATAACCCTGATATATGATAATGCTTAAAGAATATTAAAAATCGAACTTACACTGATGCTCGCCCCGTGTTGGAGATTTCTTTTAATTCCATTTCATCTAAAATCAAGATACAAAGAAGTTAACTACATTTTTCCATCACCAGATTATAGCTTTTAAAAAAATTCATCCCGACTTCTTATCAAAATATTCGAGGAAGAACTTCGAGTCTCTGATGTAAATGAAAAAAAAGGTAACATAATTTGTTTATGTAAATAAGACGGCATGAAGGGAAACAGGTTTGAATGGGACGTGCTGGGTGAGATAGTTACAATGACTGGGACCTCGCTGATACATTAATGACCCCCCAGCCGTGCCGGGTGGGGTTTAAACTACAAGAATACTGGGCATCTAAATATCTAATTAAATTGACGGAAGTCTGTTTATGTTGACAAGTTTCCCAAATACTGATTTTCAAATCTGTGGGTGGAAAAAATCGCATGTATTGATTTTCACCTACATTTTGTAATTTCAAAGTCACATTTTAACTTTTTTAAAGTGATCTTACCTGTGCTTTGATGCCGCGGTTGTCCATCAATTCCACCAATAATAGGGGCCCACTAAACGTCCTTGCCACCTACAGTAACATAAGCACAAAATCTTCATTAGCATTAATTTACATACATTCTATTTGGTTCATCTGTTACACGATACACTCCACGCACCGCTTGTCTGTAAGTACACACACGTAGAAATCGGTTATATAATAGCTTTATTCTTGGTTTCACCCGAACACTCAGGCCCTATGATGCTTTGTTCTTCTAAGTTTATTTAATTGGGGTCGTCCTATTGTCACAAATTGCTTACCATCCGTGTGGCCAGGGGGACTCGTACAATCTACTTTTAATGGCGCGAGTACCCGATTAACAGCAGTGCAAAACTATAGCAAGGGTGACTCCCTCGAATGTAATGACAGATTTACTACGACCATTAACCTTCCAATAAAGGAACCGCCGATTCGTTTAACGATTCTTTATAACAGACTTTTTTTAAAATAAAAGTTGAAAGCTAAATTCACCAAAGACAGACAGTTAACTATTAATGCTCTGTTGATTAGAGAGAATTTCACAAATGCACTAAAACAAAAGGCAAATCAACAAAAATACTTACCTCAATGTACGTACAATATTTTTCTTGTCGCTTTCATTCTGACATGTTTATAGACTCTCTAAATGTCAAATCCCTACAGATTTTGGAGATAACGGATCATCGGTTTATAACGTTAATCCCAGTAAGCCGATTAACTTGCCTTTCTTACGTTGATCCTTTGATGGGACTTAAATCACAGATTTAACAATTATCTACCATTCTATAACTGTACTTTCGGTAGGGACCTCTCTAGACTTAGCGGAGAATTACTGACCTGACTTCTGATCTTTGCTTTGTCTGCAATGCACGTGTTATAAGTAAAACTTGTCGAACAGTAATATATTGGCAGGGGTAAACCTCAGATAAATAAATCATTGACCCATAGAGTGAACACCTGCCCCTAACCTAACCTATTTTACAATGGGGATTTTCATTTCGCGTGTGTCTTGCGTATCATCTTATATAGTCATATTACGTTATAATTTATATGTACATGTATTTCTTTACAACGATTTGCATCCCCTGTCATGCCAGTCTCCCCTTCACATCACACTTTGTATATTTGAGCCAAAAAATACGCCCCAGTAAGCATAATAAAAATACAGGAAGTACATTATTGCTTTTTAAGTGTAGGAAAAACACTTCAATTTCTTAAGATGTTTTAACACACATTAAGTGTCTTTTCTTTGTACAATACCTACGTTTTTTTTGTTTAAAAATACCTGCAAAAACAAAACAACCAAAACAAATATCAAACAAAAATGCTTAACCAAAACGCCACAAACCAGGAAAAAAAATATATTGACGTCTATTTCACTTTCAATTGCCAACCCTTGTCCTAATACGTGCATTTTTTTTTATCCACTAAGATACCAACCAAAGTCGATTTAAATGGTCCGTCTATCTGACCATCTGGTTTACTTTCTCTAACCTCTAAACTACACAAGGTAAAACTATACTTGATGAACTTTATTGATAAAGTTCAAAGGTGAAAAATGACCTCCCCACTTAAAGGTCGCTCGTAAAGGTCGAGGTCAATCAAAAAGCTGGTACATTAGTAGTGTCCTTTCTGATATATTAGTCATGTTGTATATTTTATTTGATAAAATGAAACATATCAGAAAGGACAGTAGTTAGATATAAACTCTTTTAAAACATTTTAGATAAAAATGCTTACTTAACAAATTTAGTTGAATCAAAGGGGATTTTTTAAATTTGTAACAATGGCTTCAGCTAATTATTTAAAAGCATCATTTATATAATCATAACATCCCTCTGACCACCAGACGGAGCGGTAGATAAACAAGAGAACTGTATCATACTAACTTCATTGCAAACTTAATTGCACTTCTCGGTAATTATTTTGGAAGTTGTCGTCATGAATTGTTTTCTTGGGTAAACTTATATACTAATTTAACTATGAAAATAGTTTTTGTAACAAAAGTAACTTATTTCAAATGCAAAGAAAATACATTACATATTTTAAAAAAATCATATGCTAAATTTATATGTAAATGTAAAACAAAAATAATGTAGAATGAAAATTAAGAACACTCTAGTCTAAATAATGATGCAAAACATCCATTAGAATTCAACCAAATTAGCATAAAAAACGATTTCTATTTTTGTTCATCATTACTTCTTTTTTTATATATATTTTTCTCTGGGATCACATATATCAACGACTATTTTGATAATGAGTCAGACCCACCTATTGGAAAATTCATAAATGCATTCTTAGTACAATAACAATAAAATGGGCCTCATACCCCCCTGTCCCGATCCCCCCCCCCCTTAAACAAAATAATCTTTGAACCCCACCCCCTACGGTGAAAATTTTGAAATTTCTGAATCCACGCATGAGTGTTTATCTTTTAGTCGTGTCTTCAAATAAAAAAAAAAAAACCCAACATATTTATCAGTCTATAAGAGGTCCTATATTTAATAGCATGTAAAAATCCAGGAAATAAATAAAATTTGAAGTAATTTTTACATTTGACATACCATAATGATAGAATAAATAGCCACTCCTCCTTTCCTAAGAGAGTAAATCTTCACCAACTCTAGGGAAATTTCAATATTATGGGAAAAGTCTCTAATAAGACGTTAAACAACAATCTCAGATACACTGACTGGACGATGTAGTTCAAAAATAGAATATACTGTATTAATTAAAACAAAAATACCATTACTAATATATGCAGACAATGACAAGTGAAACTCAAATTCGCGGATCATTCAACAGCCTTGCCTTTTATCAATGATAGGAGTACATTAATCTTGTAGTTAAGGCGTGGAAATATTGCGAATCCCAAAAAACTGTTCATTGTGTAGGAGTAGCTAGATTTGTTTATGAAATTTCTCTGGTAACGACACGATCCTAGCGTCTTAGATTTTTTGTAAAATTTATTTTTATTGTACTATCTTGGAAGTTTGTTTGTTATATTTGTTATACTTTTGTTAAAAGTGATAGATTTAAAATCGATACACATCCAGGCATGTAAAAGCGAATTGGCCTAGTTAAACAGATGTCACGTGCTCTATGTACATGTATAGTTTATCGCTGCTTGACAATAGTGGAATGCATGTACGTGCAATTTGAGAGTATACCCTTACGGTTTATAACACGACCATCAAGAAACATCCAGCTAAGAAATGTCGGAAAACTCGTTCAAGACATGGATGGCCGATTTACCGCAAGAGACAACCCGCGTTCCGCTCTGTTCATTGGCAATACCAGGTAAGAAATACAATAATAAAAGGGAAACAACTCTAGTTAAACTCCTTGTAATATGGGTATGGGAAATTCTTTCCACCTATTCCATTTTTTGTTATAATCATGATTATATTGATCAAATGTATATGCCCCCCCCCCCCCCCTCAGAGGGTCCCACCGTAATTAATACTGATTGGTAAATAAACATTTCATAATACATATTGTTCAATTGTGTATGCCCCCTCCCAAGGATTCTAATTAATATTGATTGACGAATAAACATATTTCATAATTTATATTACACATTCACCAGTAAATAATTGAATCAAATTAAATTGGAGAATTACATTTTCAATTGTGAAAATTATAAATGTGTTTTTCTTCTGCTTTTGAATTTAAGTAGTACATGCCATTCGTGAAAATGTAGAAAAATCTGTCTCATTCAGTAAAACAAAGAATATAACGTACATGCAGTATTTCCGTCACTAATAACTGGAGTACATTGACCTACAGAGAAGAAGGTTTATAGAAAGCAAGTGTGGGAGGACGAGTAGACACCACCCTTTAAGTAGACTGTTGTAAAATAATTAAAAACTACTGATTTGTTTGCTCTCATCTTATGACACCGTCTTAATTTAGCCACGGTCCTGAGTCCGCATAGCTCTCAGCAGATGGGAGAGGATCGTACATGTACATATTGACCGTGATTTGCAACGATGAACTTATGGGAACATGTGTAATTTGTACAAAATATGATTTTGCTACACAAAGCAGTTGTGGTATAGAACTAGACGAAAAAACACTTTATTATTTGAAATTTTAAAAAAAATCTCCGAACATGACCTGTGTTGTTATACGCTCATGAATACATTTCAGTTAACACTGTAAAGATGGGTTTGTTCAATCTATATTTAATTCTTTGTAATCGAGCTTTATCAAATATGTAGATTAAATATAGATATTATTTACATATCAAATATCGGTACCGATAACTTATTTTTAGAAAGATAATGAAGTGAATTGTATGCTTTATAATAGTGATAAAAATATTGTTGGAACAAATATAGAAATGACGTTATAACCAAAACATGACCGGAAATGGACAAAACATACGTGAGAGTATACATTATAGAATACGCTGTAATTCTTTAAAATACAACACTTTGGACGACTATTCTTTTTTTCTCAGGTTCCCACGATTCTGGAGCCTACTGGCTGGACCGAGCCGGGGGAATCGCAGAAGACGAACCCTCAATAATCCGGACCCTCGCCAACAGCTGCTGCTGTGGCATCTCCGTGGTCTACCAGTGGGCGCTGACCCAAAATCTATCGGTCAAATGTCAACTGGAGCACGGGGTCCGCTACCTTGACCTCCGACTGTGTGGACGACCCGGAAGTCCCGATGTTCACGTGGCCCACGGACTTTACGGTCACAGACTACACGATATATTGTTGGAAATTAAGGAATTCCTGGACGAGAACCAGAAAGAGTTCGTCATTCTGGACTTTAATCATTTCCACAACATGACTTCGGTTGATCATAGAGAAGTTTTAATCCTCATCATAAAAATATTTGGTGTTCAAATTCTCGGCGGAGATACTCCAATGTCAGCATGGAGTATAACATTAGACAATCTCTGGAAGACTCCAGCCAGACTAATGGTGTTCTACGGTCACCCGGCCAGAAATGAGTTCTCCTTCTTTTGGTCAGAGGAGTATCTGCAATCGCCATGGGCCAACACAACTAGTTCATCGGCCCTTGTTCGTTTTCATGAAAACAATTATTACCAGAGTGTGAGGCGGGGGGAGGGAGAGTTTTACGTGTGGCAGGGGGTCCTCACCCCCTCGACCGGCACTGTTATAGGTAACCTGTGCTCCTCCCTAGAGAGAAAGCTTGTTCCCCGGGCCACCTCAGCCTTTTTGAAGTGGATTAAAGACAAAGTGCCGAGTCGCGTGGGAATCAACATTTGCTGTGCGGATTTTGTGGAAAAGTACAATTTTATACCCAGTATTCTTTCATTAAACAAAAACATACAAACTTAATTTAAATCGAACATCTCCTCTTACGCATATATTCAGTGTTCTTGCATCAACTTTTGGATGTACAAGATTTGCAAGAATGAACTTCAACGGCAGACTTAAATGCAGCTATACCCAACGACCTCTAAATCCTTGTATTCCATTTCCCTGCGATCTCAATTTTCATCAATTTTGAAATGTTCAAGCAATTATGTTCTAGGAGTTTTTCAAATTAAAGTTTGTGGTACAAATATATTTACATTTTTTTTCTTTGTGATAACACTACAAATAGACTCTGTAACGTACAGTGCAATACATTTCATCAACGACTTTTTAAAACATTTAATCAAACAATTCCTGAAAATTTTAAACCAGTATTTACAAGAAACAATAAATCATTATTTGAATATCATGCGATAACCATATCTGTTATTAAGGGCTTTTATTGGACTTAATCACCTCACAGGACTCAATAGAATGATTCCTTATTCATTAAATAAATCCTTTATTTGCAGCCTCTTTGTTCTGTAACTGACATTATGTGCATACTCTTACAGTATTCAGAATGATTCCCATTTAGCAGGAGCAGCATTCCAGAAAATTTTAAACTGCAATGTCGAGAAATACATGTGAATGTGTTTACACAATCTAATCATTATGAATAAATTATATAGAAAGTTTAAAAGATATACCTATGGCCATCTTTTAAACATGGAGTAACTCTCTCAGTGTTTAAGCTGGAACATAAAACAAAGACTGGCTTATATAACTGAGATTTATTTGACTGTCCACAACACTGATGACATGACGTCATGATCTACATGACCTATTGACCTCTCTATAACACAGACAGGGGAAGTCACTCATACAACCATGGGGCCTCACAGGCATTGTAGCTCATGACCTCCTCGGGTTTGAACCACAGATCTATTTCCCGTTTGGCACTTTCTACGGAATCACTACCATGACATATATTCCTGAAATACAACACATGTTACTTTAAAACTTGTAATTACTGACACACACATTTGACAAAAATGAAATTTGTCATATTACTGAACTTTCATCTGAAAAGACACGATTCCTAACTAAATGTTTTTGAAAACTGTTGTCTTTCATTTGTTTTTCATAAACAAAAAACAGTAAAAAAAAAACCCAACAACTCCTTTTAAATATTGTAGTTATTATCTGAATAATGTCAATATTCTTTTGTAGGCTTCTGAATATTAAACTAGTATCTTCCTGGTTTTATCAAGTTTTCACAAACACATCTGGCAATTTTCATTCATGAACATGTACATCATTTGATGAAATTGCTTCATATGTGCCACAATTAACTACATTGAATCATCTTAAAAACACTGATTGTACAGAAAATGTAAGTGTATCAATAACTACATTGGATCAATTCCATGATGAAGCAATCAGCATAATTAAGTACATCACTCACCTGCCAACATCAATACAGTAATCTCCCCTGATGGTTCCAGGATTGGAATCCAAGGGGTTGGTGGCTCCCAGCATTTTTCTGCCAGTTTTAACCACATCTTTTCCTTCCCAGACCTGCAAATGAACATTTTAACAATATCAGTCACTACACAGTTTAATATTAGCTTACTGCTAAGTTGTTAAATCATTTGTTTTTCTGTCTATAGTCTATTATACATTTAGACCCATCATTAAAATTTGAAAATGAATTCAATCACATACAAATGCATTTTTTTTTTACAGTTTAAAATTAAACAGTTATATCTTTTCTCCGTAAACATTGACGAAATAATTATTTTCTCTAAAATTTAAATTTATTTTGAAACTTTGATATAAAATGATTACACTTACCATTGCAACAACTGGTCCACTGGCCATGTAAGTGACCAGGCCAGCAAAGAAACCCTTGCTGGAGAGGTCTGCGTAGTGCTTCTCTAAGTGAGCCTTAGATGCCTGAAAAGAAACATCGACTATCACTGATGGTCAGAAGATTTGGCTTACTTTCAGTTTAAGGTGCACTGGAAATTGAAACCAGCTGACAAGAAATATACACAACTTAGTCATTAACTAAATGATCAAGATTCACATTTTAGCACACATTTCATATAAATTCAATTCACTCTGGTGTGATATATAAAAGGAAAATGAAATACTGGCCTCAATAACCCTTTGCATGATATCAATTACATGCATTAGAATCAGCTGTCATGATAGACAACCGCGGTCACTTTTAGTAATAAATTATTGGATAAATTAAATCTCGCCGACTAGTTACCTGCATTTGTTTACAGGCAACGAGTTTGTATCCTCTTTGTTCAAACCTCTTCATGATTTCGCCGACGAGTCCCCTCTGGACTCCATCAGGCTTCACCATGATAAAGGAACGTTCGTTATTGGCGGCCATCTCTGATGAAAAGGAAGAGAAGATAGCAAGCAAGGTCGCAACCATGTGGTACACTACGTAAAAGGAAGTTCGCGGAGACACCGGTTTGTCACGTGGCCGGCTAAACTAGTCCCTCGCTCATCAAAGAACCAGTTAATACAGGAGTGTTAAATTGTACATTATAATATTCGTACACATTAATTGTACAATTTTGAGCAATACACACAATTAATATAAATCTCTTAAATATCATATTTTTCCCCAATGCTCGTTACTGAATACTAACATAAAAGCTATATAACATAAACAATAAGTTTTAAGGATGACGTTTACTCAGAATGAAAAAAAATTCCACTGATGATAATGAAAAACCAACTATTGTGTGGTATAGACCTTTTATTGTAGTGTTATTTTTCATTTTCAAAAAAGTAGGTCAATGACCTACTTTTTGAGTTAATGGCCATTGTATATTTTTGGAAAATTAAAGGAAAATCACTTAAAATTTTACACTATGATTGAGATTTTCTTAATTGTGAAAATAAATCAAATTGCTCAACACTTTTGAAAATGAAATACAATTTATGAATGGCAGTGACACTAAATACATACAATGCATTAAGTTTTCCTTCACAATTTTTATAAATAATCCAGTCCGAATTTCCTCTATCACTTTTCAAATTCCTACCCATTTTTGATCCAATTTTACAAAAAATTGAATGATGATAATACAAAAGCATTTACAGTATTAAACGTCTTAGATTGATCTTATTCTGTTGGCATATAATTTATATGAGGTCAATGATCAAAATTTTGAGATACGGTGTCTTTTCTCGTTTTTAAGCATATTTCAATATTTTTGAAATTCGTGCCATACGGTTATTATAATGAATAAATGAGGTAAAACTACCAGAATATATGCAAAATTATATAGACTAAAATATAAAATCTTAACTTTAAATATTAGAGTACTTCCAAAAATGTTTTAGCAGGAAACAAAATTTGCAAAATTTAGTCCGAATTTCCTCTGTTTGGCTAAAAGTCTATTTTTGTTTTGGCATAATTCTATAATATAGTAGAAATATCGAATGTTATGTCAATAATAATTCATTTCACATATACTTTTTGTGTTTAGTACAAATTTTACTCATGACATTGAACTTTATAACAATTCGAATTCGAGAACTCAAACCCTGAGTAAACAACACCCTTAAGGTAGTCCTATACTCGGCACTTAATGGGCTCAATCATTTTATAAAAAAGCTTAGCTTTAAATGATAAATATACATTCTAGCAATACATATACAAAAGAAAATATGTATGTTTACATGCTAGTTTGTTTGTTATCACCTCTCAGACGGGTGTACCCCCTTGCGAAAATTATTGACAATTATGAAATTTGCCAGACGTCCGTTTTTCATAAAAATAATTACCACTTTTGGGAAAATTAGAACTGAACATACAAAATAGAGTATAAATATTTATTTAAGCCATATCTCATCAATAATTTTGCGCAAATTTTTGTAAGTAAGTACGTTTTATGGACCTGATGTATCAAAATAGAATACAAAAAATGCAATGCTAGTGTCGCGTTTGGTAATTCTTTTACTATTTTATGGACTCAAACTTAAATTCATGGTGTTTATTCTGTAGATTGACATCTTAGAAAAAAAAATTGGTAAAATAAATTATATGTTGACGGATTACTTTTCACGCTATAAGCTCTAAACCAAGTAGACCCTGACGAAAAAATCCGTAAAAGTCACATTTTGCTACAGTTTTCTGCCTAGATCTGTCAACAATGTTAGATATCATTTAAACATTAATTAATTGACGATTGATTAAATTCGAAATAGCTTCTGTCTCTAATTTAAACCGGTTTTAGTAAAAGAAAAAGAAATATTCGGGGGGGGGGGGGGGTCAAAACAAAGAAGATATAAGCATACTTGAGATCCTGGTTAATCAGAAACTTCGTTTTCCATTTTACTTTAACAGAATCGAGTTTCTCAACATTAATCATTTCTATCTCTCATAGAATGCATATATTACCGTTCTAATTGCTTAATTTTGCCATTGTTTACAACAGCGATGTAGAGCAAAATCAATACCGGGTATCAAAAACGCTGTGTAAAAGTCGAACCAATATTGTAAAATCCGTATTATGACGTAGTGCGATTCTCGGACTACTTTAAGGTAATGATCCATACGTCACAAAACAACGTCTGACGTAATTCACGCGTTATTACGTCTTTTCCGTCCCCGATCTAATCGAGACCTAACGCTAAAAGGTGTACATGTGTTTCAAAACAAAAAAAGGCCAACCTTACATTGGGCATCTCCTGGGGATCAGGCGTACCCTTTAAAGCAATACCTGATAAAACCGTTAAGGAATCCCCACACGCAGGCTGACCGTGCCTTCAATGCTGCCCATAAAAAGGCCCGACAGAGGATTGAGGACACATTTGGGCGGTGGAAGAGCAGATGGATGTGCATACACAAATATGGTAAATTTTTCATGATATATTGATGACAGGGTGGACAACGTCGTGCAGGATCAAAGTGGGCAGCAAATCAGGGCTGCGTTTTACAAAAGAACTTATGACTTACGACCAAATTAATGAATGCTAATTAATCACCAACTCATCAATGAATTATTCTTATGGCTGGAAAATATAATTATGCGAATTGAAATACTTGTAAACAAATGGTTTTATGTCAATTTTGTTCTTAAAAGATCATTTTACAAGGCTGTAAATATTTACGACTTCTTCGTAAGTTCTTTTGTAAAATGCAGCCCAGAGCCATGATCAACAGAGATAGGTTTTAGGTAAAACAATTCTAAGAAATATCTCTCATGTTGGCATGTATAACTGTATTCGTACTAGTTATTCACTGCCCCCCCCCCCCCCCCCTCTCTCTCTCGATTTGATATTTTTGTTATACTTTTTCATTATTTAAAAATCCTTTACCCTTTCTTTTGTAGATTTTTAAGAAGATTAAAATCGAATGCAATGGAAACAGTTTTAGTTTAAATAACAACAATTACACAGTTATAATTGCGTGGAGATCTTTCGAAGTGTATTTCATTTACCATGTACGTCTTTTATGCTTTTTTGTTCTAATAAATAATAACATTCAATTTCAAAAATGTGTGATCTTTTTCCATTAGACTCAAGAATGAAACTTAATATATTCAATACAGGTAACAAAAGTGTAGCGTTAAAACATTTTGAAGAAGATATAACTTAATATTCTCTGGAAAATATCCCTTAAATTTGCATAAATGCTCCGTGGAAGAGCTCATGGTCCATTTGTAGGGTACGACGTTCCTCTGGTTGTTTGTATGCGGTACAGACACCCCTCGTCCGCTCCTCCATCTCCAACCGCCGGCGCTCGATGTACATTGTATAACCTCTCCCGCTGTATGCCAAGTCTCTCTTTCTCGACATCCAACCACTCTCTTTGAATTTTAATTAGTTCTCTTTGCATTCATGCTATACATATTAAAACAATTCTTATTCTTATGTTAGAAACTGGCAACCAACCAGTATGCTCAAAATCACATTGTATTCGATCGTTTCATTTTTACAATATTTCAAATCGATAGAGAGAAAATCGTTGTTAGAATGTCCCCTTCAGTATCATCATCATCATATCTCTATCTCTCTTTCTTTCTTTCTCTCTCTCTCTCTCCCAAACTTGCATATATACTTTGCTATGTGATGTCGCTGATAACTTTTAAGGCATCTCTCTCTCTCTCTCTCTCTCTCTCTCTCTCTCTAAACGACTGAATATCATTCAATGAAACAAATTAGAAACATTAAGGTAGAGACAGATAGCAATCACGTGATCGACAGATTTCGCTACTTAGCACGAGCTATTTTTCCGGATTTCTGAACGCCGTCAGATAATTATCTTCGTTTACACATTATTGTCTATCGAAACAAAATGGCCGACGGGGCAGACGATTCAGGGTCGAAACAAAAATCACGAATAAAGGGCAAGTTTGTAAGTCGTATAAAATCATGGCGGTCTTCTAGATTAAAACATATGAACAAGCAAAGGGATGTAGGTGAAATAGAGAACGATCATGACTATTTCTATGACAAAAATGCCGCCTGTCCACCAGCTCCGTCGCCGGACGATGTGCCTGACGTTGCTTTGCATTTGGATGTCGAGGACCACGATTCAGAAGATGTCCAATGGTATGATGGAAGAAGAATTGTGGAAATTAAACATTTAGCCGATCAACTGTATTGTTGTAAATGCCGGTCACAATTACACCTCTCTGACATAGTGAATGAAACAAGATACGGACTCGGCAGCGTGTTTAACATTATCTGCAAGAATGACTTGTGTTGCCATACGAATCAGGTGTCAACTGGGAAAAGGAACAGCAAAGGTGCTTTTGACATCAACACCAAAGTAGCTATCGGTTAGTATTTAGAATCTGATCATTATTTTTCACCATCATCTTTTGATTAATTGGGACACATGCATACATGTACTTTATACAAACAAGTACAGTGTAAATAGATATAATAATATGGGTCTAACAAATCTAACATTGTGCATCTGCATTATTAATAATTTGTATATAATCTAACTCGTAATCTTAGTTATTCTTATATCTAATATGAGAATAATTAATTAAGTCATTCACCTATAGCTTCCTTTAAATAGTGTTTGAGTACTATGCGTGTAACATATGTATATTACTTTCTTACATGTATTTATACAATGTTTAATACAATTAATCTGTGTTTAATCATGGGTACATTTGAAAATAATTAAATCCCCGAGTGTAAAAAATAACTACAGATGACAGGGTACTTGTATCAAATTTTATTTCATTAAAAAAATTTAATTTAAAGGACAAACATTGATATATGCTTGTATCTTTTCTTCTATAACAAATGAATTTATAATTACTTTACAGGCATGATTCATTCTGGAATGGGTCCATCTCATGTTGTTAGCTTTTTAAGTGCATGCAACATCCCACCAATCGACCCAAGTACAATCAAGAAGAAAGAAAAAGAAATTTATCCATCTTTTAAAAGGCAGGCATCAGAGTCATGCAATAATGCATTAGCTGAGGAGTGTGAAGCCATTGAGCCAAACGAGCTTGAGTGCAGTTTTGATGCAGGGTGGCAGACTAGGGGGTCTGGGTGGCAGTATAGTAGTAACTCAGGTATGTGATAGAAACTAAGGCTACTGTTATTTATATGTTATATAAGAATTGGATACAAGAAAGTTAACACTATGTTGATATATATAGTGACAGTGGGATAATGCTTTATCATTGTCATTGAACAACAACTTTATTCTTCCATAATACATTTTCTGTTACTTGTGAGAGGCCTTAAAATTGCCATGTGGTCATATACAATTACATGTGGATATTTTATATTACATGTATTAATTAAGATCAAAAAATGTTTACTTTAGTTTTATTACCTTAAAAATATGTATATTTTTGCACTTGGGGAAAGAAACAGCATACCTGCATATACATGCACTAGTGCATATGATCATATATAGTTCTTTTAGATCCACAAATGTGCATTGGTGAAATGATGTATACTCATGTGATTGTATTTTAGGACATGCTAGTCTTGTTGGAGTACAAACTGGAAAAATCCTTGACTTTGATGTGAGGAATAAGAAGTGCAGCACCTGTCAATATTACTCAGGAAGGAATGAAACTGTCCCTAACCACAAATGTAACTCAAACTGGAGAGGTAATTAATAATACATTGTATAATAATTTATATACCCTAAGTGTAGAACATTAATCTTGCAATGTGCAATAATCTGTATGTCGATCAATATTTTGAATGGATTGTTTAAAATTCTTAAAATTATAAAACATATTAACTATTGAAATAAAATTTGAAACATATTCTACTGTCAAATTTATTAGGATCCAGCAAGGCCATGGAACCAGACATGGCCTCAGCCATGTTGAGGAATCTTCGGACCCATGGTTATGAGGTAAACGCACTTCATGGAGACAGTGACTCGACAACAATGGCTAGATTAAAACCAGAATTTAAGGAATTAAAGAAGAGAAATGACAAGAATCACTTTAAGAAAAACCTATCAAAGGAATTCTACAAACTCTCTCAGACTCATAAAGAACTGAAGACAGCGGGAGTTATTCCATATTTGACTCGTTGCTATATGTACCCTATCTCCAGTAAGTGTGCTACAGCAGAGGAACTTGCCAATAAGTTGCAAGTTATTGTGCCCCATCTGTATGGAGACCATAGTCACTGCCATTCAGCAAAATGGTGTACATATCACAAATCACCATCAACTTACAGGTCAGATTATTTATATTTTATGAACAAAACTTTAAAAAAATTATGCTTCATAAATAAAATATTACTAAGATGTATCTTTATCTAAATACAGGAATCTAAATATTAAGACACTTAAGAAAACAAAATTAGCTTAAAGGTTGATGAATGTTTCTGTAAAAATATCTTAAAATTCTAAAGAAACACATACAGACAGTGGTTTGTCATACCAATGAATATTTAATCAATATGTACATCTTTCTTATTTAAGGTACAAGCACCTACCTCAAGGCAAACCACTTCACAATGAAGCTTTAAGAAATGAGTTGAATGAGACAACTAACAGGTTGCAGAAAAGGGCATCAGAGCTGATATGCATGGGCTCAACTCAAGCAAACGAAAACTTCAATAATATTGTTGCGAGTAAAGCACCTAAGAATAGGTATGTCACAATCTAGGAAAGTCTTAATGTCATTTCAGAAGCATTGTCACAGTGATTTTACTCTGTTTTAAGAATTTCAAACTTTATTGAAATAAACATACTGTATGTCAAAATTTATTATATTTACATTTGCAAATATGCTTCCTGATATGAACCTGCATAATAGCAAAAATGTTCAATTTTGTTTTAACGCTTTCATGACGTCACAATGATCGAGGGTTGCAATATTGTGAACGCAAAAACACGTCCGTTACATTACTGGCTTGCGAGCAGTTCTCGCCAAGTACCATTTTTCAACAGTACATTGCGACATCATTTTTCGTATATATAATTTTATGTGTTGATAAAATGACGTCACAATGTACTGGCAAGATATGGTACTCGACGAGAACTGTCGCACGCCAGTATTGTTTCTGAACAATTTGCCATTCTCAAATGTAAATATAAGTAATAGAGAGCAATGTTAATCGAGATATGAACTTATTGTTTGGTACATGATCAAACTTCTGAGAAGCCCTTTGGCCCTTTGGGACCAACCAAGTTCATATCGCAGTAAAATTTTTAAATTTTTTAAATTACTGTTTATTTCTTAATTCAGGTCTTATGGAAACACATGCTCTTTGGCCAATCGAGTATCAGCTGCAGTTTTACAAAAGAATATTGGATTTACATATGTCAGTAAGGTATCTATATCATTAATTTTCTTTAAGGTAGTTGTTTGAAATGCATAGATACAGGTGCTGATAAGCAGTCTTAGGCATTTTGCTTTGTAGCTAGATAATTGGTTGTTCAAATCCTCATGGCAGCTTGATTCTATTATTATAGACATCTCTCTCTCTCTCTCTCTCTCTCTCTCTCTCTCTCTCTCTCTCTCTCTCTCTCTCTCTCAGCAAGTTATTTCATTTATATCACCATAGAATTACTCCTCATATTGTATATGTACAATTTACAGATCAATGAAGATGCAATGCTATCACCAGGAAAAGTAACAAAGAAAAAGGGAATGGTAATGGACAAAAGAAAGCTGTGGCATAAAAGACAGAACTCAAGAATAACTCAAAAATGCAGACGCCTACTGTTAAAGGTACGTACATGTACATGAAAATCTGGATATGAATTAAATCAAAATATAGGTAATCAAAGATTGTATCAAAGGTATCATATACAATATGATATTGTATGTTATCATATAAAATACAATATAGTTTTGTATTATGCTGTATATTATAAGGTAAGATAAGGTAAATACATGGTTTATAAACCTGAAGAGGGAATATGGACCAAGGACAAAGTTCAAGGTCGATACTCTCTCATCAGGTCAGTTGCGATTGGGCATTGATATCCTATTGTGATGTTTACTGTGTCGCACATGCCAAAACTAGAATTATGTCATGAAAATCTATTTTTAGTATATTGAGGTTTATAAAATATATAGAGAATAATACATACCCTTTTCCATATCATAGCTTGTATCAGCCCAAGACTCCAATATCAGCCCGAGGGCCGAAGGCCCGAGGGATGATATTGATCGAGGGCTGATACAAGCTGTGATATGGAAAAGGGTATCTATTATTATATTTATTACATACTTAGTAATAAATTAAAAAAAAAACCATCAAATTTTTTTCAAATTGATTATTCATATTATTTGAAAAAAGTCTGCACGTTTACATGTATTTAATAAAAATATGAGTTCTCCTTGTTTTAACATGAAGCTACAGAACGGAATTTCATCATATTTTAAAAGTTGACTGCTTTAAAACACTTGCTAGCATTTGAAGTTTTCAACTGCACTTAAAAATGTCGACTGTAACTGAAAATATTTTATTTTTCGTCTGTAAACATGCAAATATGCCGAAGCGAAAAAAGGCAGAGGAGTTCCGGAAGGGGTGTGATACGGATCCGTATCAGCCCTGGAGGGCTGATAACCTGTATCAGCCCCGGAGGCCGATACGGATTATGTGATGTCATCTGTATCACATATGCCAAAAACCTGTATTTATTACTAAGTATGTAATAAATTCTATTATAAGTATTATGTGAGTAATGTTCTAACAGAATTTATTTACTACTTTTCAGAAAAAGAATTTCCAACAGGAGACAGTGAAGACTGTAAAGGAGGGACAGACGTATCAGACGAATGCAAGTGCTACAATGTCTCCTGACATTGAATCGATTCCATCCATTGCAACTCTCTCCAAGGAGACAACATTCATTGCTTTTGACATTGAAGCAACAGGGTTGTCAAGGTCCTCTGATATTACACAGCTCTCTGCAAATGATGGCAAGGATTCCTTTAATGTTTACATTGATCCGCGTCAGCCAATAAGCCAAAAAGCAACTGATATCACAGGGCTGTCCTACTGTTTCCAAAAGAATCAAATGTATCGATATGGAAAAGAAATAGACAGTGTTCACATCCATCAAGCCTTGCTTAGTTTTTTAGATTTCCTTAAATCAAAGAGTTCCCCTGTCCTCATAGGACACAATATTGGATCGTATGATGTTCCAATTTTGTCCAGATTACTGGAAGAGTTTGGACTTTTGGCTGCATTTCTACAGTTAATCAGTGGGTGCATAGACACTTTAAAACTAGCAAGGAAAGTCTTCTCCAAAAGTGAAATTCCAAACTACAAACAGTCCACTCTGGTTAAAGCATTTCTTGGAAAGGACTATGATGCACATAATGCCTTAGAAGATGTGAAGAGTTTGTACCAGTTGTTTGAAGAAAAACTGCACAGTCATTGCAGAAATGTGGACATATTTCCCTTTCATTTGGCAAAATTGGAAGCCAGCTATGCATCACTGGTTTTGGAAAAGAAAATTTCAAAGGCTGTAGCAAGACGGCTTGCAAACTCTGGACTTGGGTTAAACCATTTACATCTTTCATTCAAGAGAGATCGAAATGCTGGTGTTAAAAGCATTCTTCAGGAGCGTGGTTTTAAAGGGAAGACTGTACGTTGTTTCCAAACTTTCCTTGAGGACACACATTCAGAAGAATAAGATTGTTTAATTGTAATTGATTATAAGATTATAGAATAATTGTAATTGATTATAAGATTATAGAATATGTGTATAATCTATGCACACTCAGACTTTAATTCTAATGTTGAAAACAAATGTTAATTTCCAATATTTGATGAATCATGAAGTACTTGTTTTGAAAATTGTTGATGATCTTTTGTTGACATGAATTTTTTTAATGATTCAAATTCATATTACAACTATATGTTTATAAATTATAAGATTACTAGTAATTTAAATTACATGTTAAAGTCTTATTTTATAAGATTAGTCAATTTTAATCTATTTTGACATTTCCTTCATTTTTTAGGTGACAAACAGTGTAGTTATCTGAATATGTGTAAAGATTATTATCTTGAAGTTTTAAAGTGCAGAAAGGTCAATAATCCAATTTTTTGGTTGGATGAGAATTATTTGTATTACTAACAGCAAATATTGTATTTAAAATGACTTATTACACAGAATTTACACATATTTGTTACAAATTTTCCAATCAATTCTTTGTATTTATGATTGATAACAGTAATTCTTCAATAATGCACCTAATGTTGAACAGGGTAAGGGTTCATAAAAGTAATGACAGCATTAGATTGAACTCCATTTGGGGGTATTATTTTTTCATGAAATTTAAAATATCTATTGACTAACTATATTGTGGAGTGAAATGAGAAATTTGATGGATATTTTTTTTCTCAGTCAAATGAAAAGTATGACTTTATGTGTATTGCAGATCTGATATTTCATGCAAATTTGACCATATGGCTTTGGTAAGGTGTTTCCAATTTATCATACATATCTTACCAAATATAAAAATGATATCAAATTTTAACTTGTGTTGAATGATTTTTGAAAATATATATGACAAATGCTCTTATGTGTTCCAATAAATGTTTTATGGCCATTCTTATATGGTCGTATACACTTATTTTATATTACTTTTTCAGTTTTTTTAGGGGCTGGAGGAGGTCATACTAAAATTACCTAATTCTCTAAAACTAGCTTGATGACATTGTATAATATTCTAGTATAATTTCAAACAATGTTCCAACTTTAACATATATAAAATGTAGAAAATTTCAATGGGTAGTTTTTTTGGTGTAACCTATCAATCTCTACCTTAAAAGGTATAGGAATGTACATCAGTTATTTACATAATTATATAAATTTTGCAAATTTCGGATATTCGGCTTAAAAATTTACAGCGGCAGTCTGAAACATACCGGAGTACTTGTAGTTATATCTTATGGTTCAAAAATTTATTTCAATGAATATATTTTCACTTTTATGTAGTCAAAATTGATATTAGTTTTGTTTAAATTCCGTTTCGTTTCGTTTCGATTTTTGGTTTCGTTTCGTTTCGATTGGTTTCGTTTCGTTTCGTTCGATTTCGTTTCGTTTCGTTTCGATTTCGTTTCGCACTTTACAGGCGCCCGGTGAATCTTGATAATTCGAACCTCATGGAATCATGATTAAACTTCGAGAGATCAAAAGTTCGAGTCATCTTGTGTCATCTTTGTATAATATTTATAGAGTACCTCAGAACAATTCTGTATAACTATACCCCTAATAAGACATACAATGGCAATAAACAAATTAATATAAAATACTCAAATGAGTTTCATAATAAACTGCATTATTCAAATATTCGATAATATGAAAACTTAAAAAGTACATGTAGCCTAGTAGCAAATACAGGAAATTCAATCATTACGACATTAATTCTTATTATAAGGAACACTATTTAGACCCGATGTGTACATTTACACTCTAAGCAACTATAAATCTGCAAAACTGTTTAAGCTTTTACATGTGAGAGTTGAGAAAGTGACCAGTTTCTAGCCGAGAATAAGTTTCATTATCTCACTGCATCGCCAAAGGCATGGACTTATAAGTAACACAAACGAGGTAACTGAACGTTGTTAACTTACAAGGGGAATCATTGTGTCGACATAGAAGCTGAATCCGAAGATTCGCTCCTCTCCCATTACTGACACAATGTCCTCTACCATTGCACTAAGCGGCATAATATCTAACTTCCCGCTCCCCGTCTTACACCGCTCTTTGTGTACGGCAGATGCCCTCTTCTTTGTCCCCCTCTTCACATCGTCCCATTTCTTTTTTAATTCGTCAACCGTTCTTGTCGAGAAAGATACCGCGTTGACGGCCTCCATCACTTCGAACCACGCTTGCTTCTTCTTCGAGTTATTGATTACATCACTGAATTTTGAATTTATGATGTCCGATCTTTCCTTAACACCCTGAACAAGCAGTTCAATTTCTTTCTCACTGAATCGCTTCTTCTTTCTATCCTCCATGATCTCGCAGCGTTGTCGTTTTAGTGACGTCATTTTTACGTCATGACGTCACAATTTGAACCCTCACGCAAAATACCGAGATTTTATTTAAAAAATCATTACTTTATATTTTATGATATTTATACTTTTGTTAAACTTTGAATCATAGTATGTTAAACTCGAGTTTAAAAAAAATAATAGTTTGAATCAGTTGATTATAATATAACAACAACAAAGTATTCAATATGACATAAAATTATGACAATATGTTTTCATATTCTTTAATAAATCCCCCCCCCCCCCCCGCCCCGTATAATATCTAGTAAAACAAATCGTGTAATTATTTGTAAAACTTTGACAAAATATTACATAAATTTGTCATATAATTTATGTGAAAAGGCACTAACCATTTAATATTTCTAGTATCGATACATTCACTACTTTATTTCTCATGGGTCACATATACACGTGAATGTTTTCATGAATAACCCAACATACTCAGCAATTCAGATAAAAAAAAATACTAGAAGGCTTTTCACAATTCTTCAATGCAGGTGCCTGTCGAGTGCGCAAAACTTCCGCAAAATTTCCGTAAATTTCGCTTTGTTTGCGGGAGCTTTGTGAATAAGCCGTAAACCACCCGTAATCTTTCCGTAAAGTTTCCGCAAGCCTCCCGTAAACTCAGCGCGGCTGCGGAATTTACGGAGGCTTTGTGAATAAGGTCCCAGACCTAGAAATTAATTCAAAACAAATCTATTAAAAATCCTGAAAACTGCAATCAATTAGCCTATTACTCAGCGAAATGAGAAATTGACTGGGTTGTGTCGATTGAGTACTCGTTTTGAAAATACATACCGCTTACTTTTGTCCTGCATAAACATCAATTCATTACAAGGTTGAACTTAATCCAATTCTTTGAACGTTAATCCCTGAAGGTGCATAAGCATCCTGACCGAGATCTATATTCCAGTGCATAAGGGAGATAAATACACAAGGGGAAATAATTTGACTTATTTCATCTATATTCTATATTCGCTTAGCAACGAGCATAGATATATTTTCCCACAAAAAATGTTTTTAGAATTAAAATCATGCGCTTAAGAAAAGTTATTTCATTTTAAGAACAGTCTGGTTAAGTCCACGGGTTGCATTTAACAATGATAACAGATGTGTGACTCCTTCTGCGCTCGCCCCAACGGTCACACCGTAAAACATATTAAACCTATGCACAATTTAATTTTTACGGATCTTTTTTCAAAATATATATTTTAATGATTTTTACCCAAAATACGCCCATTGTGATCCTGAAAAGGCCGATCCCTTGGGTAATTTTATTTCCAATTGATTAAGGGCGTTAATGTGTAAATAATATCAAAATTTTAGAGAATTCTGTACGTAAATAAAATTATAAGAGCTTAAATTCTCTTTGAAAATTTATTTCATTTTATATCATTTGTATGCAGATTTATCTATTTTTGATAAATAAGCAAGTGTAACATAAATTTTTTTGTTTTGAAATAATAATTCCTTTATTTTACATAGGATATAAGTCAAAAAACTATTTTGTGAAATTCTAATTTCAGGCTTAGGCTTATATTCTTTATGTATGAAAAAGCGCCATTTTCCGCAATCGGTTCTATTTTTAGCAACGACCCTAGCTTTTATAATACCGATGGACCACCCAACAGGATAAAATTTGATGAGAACATATCCTCAGATACATGTTTGAAAAATATGAAAAAATTCTGTACGCTTTTTATTTATCTAGTGGGGTATGGACCATTACCTTAAGACAGCGTTATCTTTTGCAATTTTACACAGAAATACGCACCAAAAATTCTCAGTAATGAAAACATTTGTAATTTGTAAATTTCATATACCTATTGATATCGGGACATAAAGTTTTCTTTTTAAAAAAAGTTCTCGTCTTTACCTTTACACAAAGGGTTGGAAAAGTGTTTGCGATAGGTTACAATGAAGGAGGGGATTGAGCAATTTTACCGTGATTTGAAAATACATATATAGAAGAAAATTTCTCTGCAGAAAATAGAGGCTGGTATTTGCGAAATGGATATAATACGATAGTAAGCTAGTATAAAAACATTCAAATTTATTTATTCATTCGAGAATTTCAATTTGAAATTGTACCTTTCCATGCTGTTGCTGCACTATGTATGATGCCAAATAATATGCATAATACTTTATCGATAATGTAACTTGTCGTTTTAAGTTTGTTTTAAAAATAAAGCTTTTAGATTGACACTCTATTTTTAAATGTCAGTCAAAAAATGCCTATAGATTCGAAATTGTTTCATTTTTTATAAAATGATATGCATACCAAAATATTTTCATAGGTAGAAAGTGAGTATCTCAGTTTTATAAAAATTAAAACAAATGTGTAAGGGGGAAGGGGGGGGTCTATGCCCCAAGTGCATATGTGTCCAAGTTTAAATATAGAAAATTAAAGTAAGTAATTTTTTAAGCAAAATACGATGATGGCATTTTTTGTTGATTTGATAACTTTGAAGAAGTATGTAGAAGTGTGAAAATAATTGCTTTTTGTTAATGAACGAATGTTTATTTCTCTCATATCATTTGTAAATGACGTACAGTACAAAATGTCTATAAATACAAGATCAGTTTAGGAATAGTAGAGACTTTTCAAGAAATCTGGATAATATTTTTTTTAACAAATATGTACAGTACATGTATCTCATTTTATAAAGTCATTCAAGGGTTGCCCAGGTCAATGATATGTGACCTCTGGTTCTCTTGTCTCTTTTGAAATTATATATTTTAGGTGTCAATCTGGATTTTTATGGAAACCACACAGCAAATATTGTTGGAGTTCTATCACTTTGGGCCACTTGAGAAAAAAATGAACAAATATAAATGATGAAATCCCACAATTAGTTCTCATCGTTAATAAAAAGATATGATTTTATTTACCATGTACAATTGTAGAACATCAAAGGAAACTTATTCGACATTTTATTATTATGGAGTTTGAAATTAATTTAGTGTGGCAACTGATACCAAAAACTCATATTATCATGTCATAAATTTTCGAGAATCTTTGGAATATCCAAGCAAAATTCAAGTGGTCAGAATTTTTAAGTTGTTTTTCGACATAAAAAAAATGCAACCCCCCCCCCCCCCCCCAAAAAAAAAGAGAACAAAAACACAAAAATACAACTTGAACAGTCACAATGAAGAACTTTATATATAAATATATATAGCCATGAAGATATATTTTAAAAAGTCCAGAATTTGAACAACAACTTTTATGAAAGTAAAATGAATAAATGATTTAATACAATTACAATTAAATACAACTGAACAAAAGCAGTCCGGGGATTAGATCACGCAGTGATTAAAAGTTTATGAAGTCATGAAATACACTTTTAATGCACAGTTTAAATTGTTTTATGGAAGAGATTTTAATCCCTCGATGAGAAATTTGAAAATGAAAATCCGTAGTAGAGTATTTCTTAGCCTGAAGGAAGAATCAACATGTCCTTGATATGGCGTCACTATATAAAACTGTTCACAACCAGGAATTGTAATTTTTAGGTCGATGCAATACATTGTATATTGTAGGAACTGTCTCCCCTTTTCTGGGATGCTTCCTTACACAACTTCCCAGAAAGAACACGTTCTATTACCTCGCACTGCGGAATGACACGCTGGTACTCTGGGTAGTTGCGCGTGGGGGTGGCAGTCGGACCCCCTTACCACTCCTCATACGACTCATGTGAGTCTCGTGAGAATGTAGCCGAAGAGAAACGTCACTCAATTCTCTCTCCGACAGAGGCCGCGGCTTTTGCCAACTGCTTTCACTGTCTTCATTTGAAGACTTTGTAGACTGACTTCGTCGTAAAGCCGGTGCGCTCTTGGGGTGGTTTAATCTGTTCACTATATCATCGACTCCTTCTTGGTCCAATTCCCTAAAAGCTGGAGCTCGCGGGACGACATACTCTCCACGAGAATTCGCATCGAACAGCCTCCTCTTTGTGCGTCTCTGCAGCGCTTCCGCTTTCTTTTCCTCCTTTTCCTTGTTTCTCAGACTGAACGTGCGAGAATTCTTGAGCAATCTGTGCGTACCTGTTGCCTCTGGTCCACCATAAATGTGGCGAATATTGAGATCAGTTATTCGTTTGTTCGTCAACCAGAAACCGGCCATCTTCTAATATCAACAGTCGAATCTACATTGAAGGCCTAATAGCACTGAAACCACGACCAATTTCAATTAAAATTTCTCTTATGCAAGTGGTGCGAAAACATAATTAGTGTAAGTAGATTAAATTTCTTACCGAGATAAAAACAATACAGTTCCATTCCTTTAGTTTGTTTAATCTGTCATAAACCGTTTACTTACATTTAAACTTTCGGTTAAATTTGTTTGACCAGATTTGACATCTGAAATCGCATTGAATGGGTGTTTTGTTTTTACTTTGACAAATTTGTCATGGATCAGACATCAAACAATTGAAAACTCAGGAATTTTCACGTGAGAATAGAGAATTCCGCCATACATTGTTGTCACGGTCGAGATTTTAAACCGTAAAGAACATTATCTTAATAAATAAACTATTCTAGAAAGATAATGATTTTAAATTCCAATAAGACTTTCGACATTGTCTATGGTTTGTTGGTTACTGACTTCATTGATTCTTTGGAGATGCCTAGCCCTCCGACTAGAACTAAATGTATCTAGTTCTTTATAAAACTTACCTCCGCAGGTAAATATAAACCTTTGCAAGTTAACTAACAAAATATTTTGATGATTTTTGCATTAAATGCTTTTTAAAACTTTGCTTTTAAGGTTTACTGAATGAAGCACTGGAAAAATATTCTAGCACCCTATACAGGTTTGTAGATTTATATATCTTTTAAATATAACCCAAATATAACCCATAATTTTTCTTGATTCATAACCAAACATCAGTAGGACAGTACATTGGACAATATTTATTTTTGTCAATGGTATCGTGAATTCTGCTTAAATATCCTTAATCATTTTTAGCCTTTACAATGCATTGTTTTTTCTTGACCTATATTGATGACCTACATGTAGTATATTAACTTAAATCCAATTTAGGCCATGTATCAAACAACGTCCATGATGGTATTTCTAGGTCAAACATTTCTAGAATGGTCAAATATCTTTTAAACGGTTCGGATCCATATTAAAAACCTGCTAGCATATCTTATGACCCATGTTCAAGATCAGTACTTAAAATACCGGTCTCAAGCAAAAGTTATTCCCGCCCTCCGTAAATCAAAAACTACTAAGATTTTGTTTTGTTTGTATTTAATACATTTTAGCTTACTGCTGAGGTCCATGAACCTCTTGTTCTGTCATAAGCTTTGCGAGTTTAAATGTTTTTAATAAAATTATATTTACATCTAACGAGTACTAGTATTTTCTCAAACTAATTGTGATCCATGGCTCTAAAGATACTAACAGGACTGAAATCTACAAGACCCAGTTCCAGCCAGTTATCGATATTTCGAAACTTTCAGCAACCTTACAAAAATTACGAACTGCATGAATTGTCAGGCTCAAATTCCAATATAAGATGGTTTCGCTATTTCTTTTAACTAACGTACTGATGTACATTAACAATACATTAAGTTACTTTTTCCTACTTTTTATGATTAATTCAATCAATGATGTAATATAAACAATAAAACGCTTTCTAATGCATGTTATATATTTTTTTCTGCAATATCTCGCATGATCCACCAAAGGAAGCCTTTTATTGTTTAAATAAACAGCTTATCATGTCCCAAATTTATAACACAAATTTATAAGTTTGTTTTTCCTCTCTTCCATAGAAATCTACAATATCATTTAACTTGATCACGTTATGAGCCCAGCATTTACAACATTTTTCTCGTATTTTATATATACATCATGATGCGAAAGCTTGTGTTACATACAATGGTTTTTTCGCGCTTAAAATTCACAAAAACCGTATTGATTTACGAAAGTTACTGGATATAACCTAAAACGAATTACGCCGAGCTCAGTGTCTGGGTAGGAATGCTTATAAACCATCTGTTTTGTATATCTTACTTAATTTGTAGATCGAACACACTCGAAGAGAAACTGAACTTCCAACAAATATTATTCTAAAATTCTTCATAATTAAGAATATACGTTTTGTTCCTCATCTTATGGCTATTAGCATCTAGAACTATTTTAACAAGAGCTTGGACTTTGGGTAGTTGTGTCAAACAGCGATGTGACGTAAGCCTGTCTATTACTAGCTATTACTTATGGTGTTCCGATGGGGCCACTTCGACCTTCGCACTTTCGCCTTTAGGTCGAAGATGCGAGAGTGCGAAGTTGCGAAGGCGAGAGTGCGAGAGTGCGACGGCGAAGGAGCGAAATTGCGAAGTTGCGACGGCGAAGCGCGAAGATGCGATGGCGAAAGTGCGAAGGCGAAGAAGCGATACTACTATCGCTCCTTCGCCTTCGCACTCTCGCCATCGCACTCTCGCCTTCGCACTTTCGCCTTCGCCTTTTTTGATAGCATTCAGAAAGTCTCGGTCGATTACATAGAATTTGATGCAGGCACCGTACTCGTCAAGGTTTTCCGATTAATCCATGATATCATTGGTACGCATGCGCTAGGCCATTGTGCTTACTGTGAATGTTTATAAATATTTTAATGTGTATATGTGACATATATGTTTACCAATGCTGGCTATGCCTAATCATTATATACTTCATATAAAATGTAATATCCGCCATAATGCATACATATGCACTTCCAGACTCCTGTCACTTACCAGCTGTCTGTTTACCGTGGATCAAACACAGTAACATTCTAATTTCATTATGCGACACTGCTTGCTGATGCATGGATCTAGAGGGGGAGAGGGGGTCCGCCCCCCGGAAAATTCAATATTAATAACTTCACACATGCAGTAAAGGGGAGAAAGGGTCCGGATCTCATCCCCCCGGAAAATTTAATTTTATCAATTATATATAATAAAATCTCCAAAATACTAGTATGTCTTGGAACCCTCCCCCACCCCGACAAATATAATTATCCATCCACATCCACCCCCCACCCCCCCCCCCCCCCCCCCCAAGAAAAAGTTATGGATCTGCGCAGGTTGTTGAAAATAAATTCTAAAAAAATTATCATCTGCCTCAGATGTCCTTTTATACAGCTAAAATTGTCTTTAAACGATAGAGAGCTCCACAATTATAAAAAGGCGAAGACGAAAGTGCGAAGATGCGAAGGCGAGAGTGCGAAGTTGCGATAGTAGTATCGTTTCTTCGCCTTCACAACTTCGCACTTTCGCCTTCTCATCTTCGCGCTTCGCCATCGCATCTTCGCACTTTCGCTCCTTCGCCGTCGCACCTTCGCCTTCGCACTCTCGCACCTCGACCTAAAGGCGAAAGTGCGAAGGTCGAAGTGGCCCCATCGGAACACCATAATTACGAGCCACTCAGCCATGGCTTTTTGAAATCAACAATATTTGTTTGGCTTTTGAGCTAAGACTACGCAATCGTCCTACTAAAAGTCCAAGGTCTTGTTGAAATGGTTCTAACTTTCAATGACATTAATGGCTATTCATATATTAAACTCCTATGAAGAAATGTTTAATTAAAAAGTTAATTCCGATTGAAGCTGCACCGCATGATGTGATGCAAGCTTTGGACCATTATCATAAAGCCAAAAAATTATAATTCAAGTAAACGGATGGATCTATAAATTTTAATAAGTTTTACCTTTGAGCCAGAATTAAGCTGTGCGTTTCTTTCTGTACATACTTAACTCACAATGTAAAAAAAAAGAAGTGGCTAGCTCACTGTACATCATTGTCAGTTAGACGGACAATCAGCTTAAATTGATAAAAGATAATTCGAGTTTGGATAAACCTAAGATAATCTCTGGCTAAAAAGCAGATACATTCTTGTCTTAAGGTTTGTCATGGTTGTACATGGTATAAAGAAAATTCCAACAAGAGGTGAAGACTTATCCTTTGTAGGATTTATTAACAAAACGTGTCATGAAAAAAATGTTCCAGTACTTTAAATTGTTGAATAGTCGTTCAAAAACACATATTCGAGAATTATACCCTTCATTCAAAGTGTTCTATAGGTTTCCACCACTGTGTATTGATGTTAAATTCTAACACAAGCTGCGAATGCACAATAGTGTTAAACCTAACCTTATACTGCCAACACTTGTATTGATCCATTGATCAGATCATAGATGACGATACCCATTTAACGCGTACCATGTGGGTAATACACTAAAAACACGATAATGCTGTTAAGAACATACATTTGTCTTTATATGCTGAGTACATATCACATTTTCAATTTACAATTTTTTTTACAGTTCATCTTTTCAAGCAACAGAAATGGTTTGACGCCACGAAAACGTGTTACTCTTTGAGCATTTATGCATTCATGTTTGGGATTCCGTTTCTTTTATCTGAATGTTATTTGCTTTTTTAACATCTATACACCATTCCCGAAGTACTTTTAATGTATTTAATTAAAAATCCTGAGTACACGCTACCGTAAGTTTCACATTCTCATTTTGGTCACTGATGTAGATTCCATTTTTGAATCATCTCCCTATAGTTTGTACTTGGAAGGGGTGCGCTTCTGGCGCGTTTTATAGCACTCTGTCTTCCAGGGGGTGGAAGTCTACCCCCACGGCTGCTTCTAACACGACTCATGTAAGTGTTCTGACAATGCAGACGACAAAAGATGTTTGTCAAATCTTTTTCCGTCCGAGGTTTGGAAGACCGGGTTTCTCTCTTCTCTTTCTTCGTCCTTTCTGCGTTTTGATGGTGACAAGAGAGAGCTGTTTTCGGACGATTTAACCGTGTCACAATTTCTTCTACAGAATTATGATCAACTTCTTTAAAAGCAGGTGCTTTCGGAACCACATATTTCCCTTCAGAGTCTTGTTCGTAGAACAGCCGCTTCGCTCTCCTTCGGACTACCTCAGTCCTTTCCTCTTCCTTTTCTCTGCATCTGAGATAGTACGTTTTTGATTCACGTGGAGATCTCTGCGATGCCTTGGTTCCTCCGTACATATATATATGGTTAATATTCTGCGCAGTAATACGATTGTTTGACAAGCAAAACCCTGCCATTACTGTTATAAAGAGGAATTTTCCTGCGTGTCACTCTGGCCCTCACATTGCGTGGGTCTCTCTTTTCTGTAAGGTCCAGAACTGGTCTCTATTAGAAAGTTTCCAGGTGTATCTAATAAGTAAAGTAGCCAGGCCTATTGTCCTGGCTCTAAATAACAGAACCTTTTTCCCCGTTATCTGGTATATCCAATCGTTAACTGTGTACACGGAGCTCTTTGTAAAAAATTAAATGCTTAGTTGTTAACACTACACAGAGACTCGGTACAAATGTCAACGGATTGTGTAGACTTATTTCTCTCTATCTATATGACGCCCCATTGTTCAGAAGTTGTAAATAAAAACACAAATATTTACATGATAAACAGTCGCTCTTTAATAAAATATACAAATAATCACAGGAATTATTGTTCAGAGATTGAGACAACTAACAGACTAATAGATATCTGTCTCCAATCAGTCAAAATGTTTTTATAATATCTTATTTACTTATATGTAACAAAAAATTTCAGAAATACAATTTTACATAAGTATACTGCTTTATTGTAAACAATGTGATCCTCCTTTTTAAGAAGCTTGTGATATGATATGATCATAGTCATAACCGTACTGTATCTAATTGATTTACATTGGGTCTCTATAGAGTATTTCTCAGCGCGAACTGATAAGCATTTGTCGAAGGTAGCATGTTCGAACTATTGCCGTACAAACGATTGACACTCACATTTACTCCAAGACGATGGGTGTTGAAAAACGAGGTTAAATCTGATAGGTTTTTGTTGTTGTTGGGTTTTTTTAATAATATTTAAATTAATATCTTCCCACCATATAATATTTTGTTATTATACACAAATTTTTAAGGGCTTCTAACTCAACGTTTGGTAAGAATAATTTATCATCTGGGTTTTGTATGAATTTGGCATCTACAAGTGTATATATTGTGAAATGAACAGTCATTTTTACAGTTCCGACCCCCCCCCCCCCCCAAATATCATCAATTAAATGATTTTAAAAAAGATAGCTTCGCGTAATTCAATACATCCACTACACTGTTGATATTTTATCAACGTCTTTTAAATGTATTCTTATCTGACCAATTAAAATAAATTACATTTTAAAAAAAAACTGTTTTGTTTTATTTTGTTTTTGTTTTTGCTTTTTTTTTGTTGCAAAAGTTTGCATGATTATGCAAAAAAAGAGAAAGAAATAACTAGTAGACTAATTGACAATTCAACAATTAGAGGTCATTTAGGTGTCATTGAACCGAGGGAGGTTGCCAAGGTGATACTTTTCCTGGCCTCTGACCAAGCATCTTCAATCACAGGGGAACTACTTTTTGTAGATGGAGGGCGGCATGCCAAATCGCCTGTGTAAACAGTCTGTGCACTGTACACTGCAGCATGTTTACAGATACATGTAGGATTAAGTTCTGATTGATTTTAAAGCTCAGTTCGTTTGTTTACGTCTATATAAATATATTTAGGAAACGTAACTAGAATACTATATACAATAACACTGGTCATTCAAATTCGGTATCGACTTTCGTTATAATAACCTGATACTCGTATTCAAGCTACTACAAGAGCAATTGTATTTTCTCACATGCCTTTACTCTATTACAATTGTTGCGGACTAGACATACATAACAGGAAGACAACTAATAGCCTAAATATATAAATGAAGTATTTTATGTGAATATAAGATTGTATTCCTGTATACTAATATTTGTCTTTCTCTTGTTAATAGATAGAATAAAATTAACATTCGGACGAACGCAGTGAGGGAAAATATATCAGTCTTTTCTTTTATACAGTTCTGTATGTGATACCAGTATATATATTTTTTTAAATTTTAGAACTAAATTTGTCAAGAGACTCTTTAAACTGAAGATTTTCAAGAGCCAAGATAACTACTTGAAGAAAACCTTTGGTTATTAACGAGCTTATTGTTATCATTTTGATAATTGCGTTACTGCGTTTATGTGTATTCCAGTGCTGTATGTGAAACCAGTGAATAAATTGTTAAACAAGTGAACATCTTTGCTGAATGATAAATATATAATATAAATATATATATATATATATAGAGAGAGAGAGAGAGAGAGAGAGAGAGAGAGAGAGAGAGAGAGAGATGAATTAATATATTAATAATCAATTGTTGCATGCACATATATCGAAATTCATCTATATGTATTGGAATTTTTTAGTCTGAGGGCATTTTGTGCAGTCCATGACTTTCTTAAGCTGCAGCAAAATTCGATCAAATCGACAAACTGGTCAGAACTGGATCTTGTAGATTTCATCCCAGTCAGTTTCCATACATCTATGAATCTCAATTGGTTCTCTTACCGCACGAAACTCAGTGGGTGTTAATATTTAAACAATAAAATGCTTTCTTCTGTGATTCATGCGATAAATGAATGTGACGACATCACCCCTGCGAATGTGTTCGGATATGTTTTCTTTATCGTTGCTAAGAATGTAATGAATTCAGAGGTGCTCGAATAAAAGTTCACGAGACTTCCCCGAGATTTGTTCAGTTCCTTTGAAATTTCGAGCGGAAGTATTAGTGTTCGGATAATATTCTCAAAATACGCAAGTACTGGTCGTTTTTCATATCATATCCAACCTTGATTTATGTTAAAACATGAAAATCTATAAGATATATGTCTTATTTCATCATGCAGCGGTTATTTCAACTAAACGATGATTTTCAGAACAGAGTTATCGTTCGTGTTCAACAACTCTACACGTGGTTGAAATTATAAACATTGGATCATAGCCTTGTTTGATGCTTTTGGTATGCAATACCATGGTTTTTATAAAAGAATGTGTCTGTTTTGTATAAAAACTTAGTATACCGAGTCATTTTCAAGGAACATTCTGCATAAAATAGTATAGTCTGTTTCACTGTTGATGATATTACTAGGTCAGGCGCGGATAATTAATCCTTAGGGGGGATCGCTACTAAGCATGTTAATTGTTGCAACAGCAGAAAAACCGTATATTTTTTATTTTCACATTTATTTCTAGTACTCATTTTATCCACCAATTAATGAACATGAAGTTTAAAATCAATAAACGTTTAGATTTTATATTTGACTACGGGTACTTAGATTCCAGGAAATAGACTATAAACACGAGGCACGATTTTACTGCAAAACTGTAAGGGTCAAATAAAACCATGTGTTCTAAGTTTAAATGACAATAACATTCGCAGGGGTGGACATTGCAAAAAAAAAAAAAATAACCTGCGTTAGCGGGTTATGTATTTATTTATTTATTTTCTTTTTTTGCAACGATCGCTACCTTCATAACCCGCCGAAGAAAGCATTTTACTGTTTATATTTACATCTTTCTTTGAAAAAATTGATAAATTGGTGGTAAAAAGTAAGTTAAGTTTACTTAATTACTGTAAATGTACATCGGTGCGTAAGCTTAAATAGACATCCAAATCGTCTTCTATTAGAATTGGAGTCTGACATCATCGTGATTATTTCGTGCAGTCCGGGATTTTTCTTCGGTCGCTGTAGGCTTCAACCAGTCGATAAACGGGGCGTGAAGATTTCAGTTCTGAAGTTTTTATAGAACAATAAATGATAAATAAGCTAACAAGATAGACAAATTGACTTTGTTGTAAACATGAAAGCTTAACTGTCTCTTTAACAGTTAGCATGTTTTACTGGATTTAAATGTTCATTTATGGTAATTCGGTAAATGCATACCAAAATAATTAAAGTTGGCAGTTCAAATCAAACTGGGAATTGATTGAAACGAACCAATAACCTTTACATCATCAACTCCCTTGCTTAGAACCTTGTAGTATCTGAAAAACTGAAAAACATAGAACTTCTGTAATGTAATTATAATTACCTCATAAAGACAGCAGATACATCATTGAATGGTGACCATCTCAAAGGGCTCCGCTTAAAAAATGTACGATAGGATGACCTTAACACATGACTTAGAAAGTTTCCCGTTGGCATATAACTTTCAATTCAATTTCATTTTCCCTTACCTATAGGCATTTTTTGTTCGATCTAAGCAATATTAGGAAAATGAAAAAAAGACTTTGCGTGGTTCGATTTGACCTTGACCCTTGACCTACAAACATTATTCAAGTTCACTGAACACCCTATTACCAAAGACACTTTGTGGGTTAAGTGTGAGCTAGATTGGTAAGGGGGGAGGAAGGGGGGGGGGAGGAATGCTCCTGACAAGGATTGTTCGTCTAATTACACTATGACCTTAACCTTAGATCTAGAAATATGGTTCAAAGTCACTGCACATCCTTTGCAAAAAAGGCACCCTGTGTGTGAAGTATGATCCAAATTCGGGCAAGGGTAGAGGAGATATACTCCGGAAAAGAGATCTTGGATGGACAGACGGACGGACTGAGGAACTTTTTGGATGTCCTTCTGACCCTCACATTGTATGGTTCTCTCTTATTTCTCTCTATATATATGACGCTCCATTTTTCATAAAGTTGTAAATAAAAACACAAATATTTTCCTTGATAAATTGATGCTCAATAAACAATCACAGAAATCTCTGTTCAGAGATTTAAACAATCAAAAGACTAACAGATATCTGTCTCCAATCAGTCAAAATATTTTTGTTATATCTTATATATATAAACAACGTAAATACAATATTTAGATAAGTAAAAAAATAAGAATCTAAACCTTTTGTAGCAACCTATTATATGATCATGACTGTAACACGGGGACCGTAACATCTCAAGGGCTGGTTGATGTACTCTATATATCTTACGTAAATACTGCAAAGCACAAATCATCATCCAGGATTTACATTGCATTTGAGTTTGACACACTGGTAAAAGGGATCAACAGTAGTTCTTTTTACAATTTTAACAAATAAGATTTTGCATTATTTGATTGGAAAACGTAATTCGCTCACCAGAGGTAGTGCTGCACAAGCTTCGCTTGTACACCTCTGCCAACGCCCATGCAATGTACACGATTCTTGTAGAAACTGAAACGATGGGCAAAATGTAATAAAATCGTTGCAGTTACTACTTTTATCTATAAATATGACTATAGATAATAAAATTCAGAATTTCATTACCTTTATACATTTTTATTTCAAAGTTATACTGTGAGAACTATTTTGCGGAGTTAAAAATGAAAATCTGGTCCCATGTCAGATGTTTGAAAGTTTTGAAAACGCAGTTTCTGCACGCTCTCGATAATCAGCAGCAACATAATCTCCTATAATATTTTTTATCAAAGTCATCGCACGTTAATGCCCTTCCTCCTACAGGAAAACTAAAATGCTCGTCATGCCTGTTTTGATCATGTGACAGACTATTTTTTCGGCGTTGACATAGGTGTGACCGAAGCTTGTGAAGCACGACCTCTGGTGAGAGAATGGTTCTATAAAAGTTGATGTCTTATGAAAGTCATTTAGACTCCTACTTTTCTATCTAGATAAAGCAGATCTGGCATAATAAAAAACTTACAATTAAGAAGTAGGTTAAGCACGTCTAATTTCACCCGATTCAATGCCACAAAAATTTATGTCACGAACACCTCTTTTGCGAAAGTTTGCATGATTATACATATTTTATTATACTGAATGTCTTATTTTTTAAGAAAATTTCACTGCTTTTATATAGAAATGAAGTGAATTATACGGCGAACCGCACGCGCATGATTTACGCGCATGTAACAATTCGTTGTGTTACCCGTTGCCAAGTGTGTTGCAATTGCTTACGCAGAGGGTAATAGAACGGATTACCAACTGCGTCTAAACCAATCAGATTTCAGTATTTCACATGAAAGTATAATAATATATAAATAGTGCCTGTTTGGGAGGGTAACTGTTGAAATTGACACCCCGAGAGAACCATTGTCAACCGACGCGAAGCGGAGGTTGACAATGGTTTTCGAGGGGTGTCAATTTCAACAGTTACCCTCCCAAACAGGCACTATTTATTTTATTATACTGAATGTCTTAATTTTAAAGAGAATTTTACTGCTTTTATATAGAAATGAAGTGAATTCTACGACGAACCGTACGCGCATAATTTACGCACATGTAACAATTCGTTGTGTTACCCGTTGCCAAGTGTGTTGCTAACGCTGAGGGTAATAGAACGGATTACCAACTGTGTCTAAACCAATCAGATTTCAGTATTTAACATGAAAGTATAATAATATACATCTCAACTTGCAAATCGTAACTGAAAGCTACCTGCTTAAGTCTTGGTTCAAAGTTACCATAAAAAAATACAGATGTTTGTATATATAGGCCTATAGGCCTACACATTAAAATATCTCATTGCAACGGAGTTGTGGTTATTTCAAAACGGCTTATATTTTACAAAACGTCCAATCTCGTTTTTTAAAACATACCCCATCTTCAAAAGTCAAGGGTTTCTGATCAGAACCGTTGACTTGGGAAGATAACATATATACATGTGTATGTATATCATTTTAAGCATACATTTATTATACCTTTGGAATTGATAATCTCCTAATGATTGTTCTTAGTTGTTTTTGTGGGGTTTTTTAGAGAGAAGCCATACACGTTGTAAAACTCCAAATAAGGTTTCTTTTCTGGTCATTTAAAAAAATTTAAGGAACATGATAATTAGGCTATGCCATAACGGCGCTCCGTAGAGTTGAACAAAATATAGAACGCCATGATGAGCTCACTTTTGAACAAAGTCGTTATTGTAACAGGTAATAACCTCTTTCACACTTTATTGTTATAAACCAGAATATTATGCTGTACAAAGTATTCATTTGGAATTAATTAAATCAAACATTAAAATCATTAGTTAACGTTAATGTTGAAATATTGTGAATTTTCAATGCAACATTTCCACTTTACTATTACTGAAATATGCGTGTTCCAGAACTTAAGTCAAAATACTTTACCTTATGGTAATCATAGAAATGGATTGAAATTGTGAAAGTTAACATTATGTATACAATGATTTACGTTACACCTGCTTTATGGAAACCGTGTTATGCAATAAATGTAGAAACCAATCGTACAACTGTTGTCGATATCAAATAATATAAATATTCAGATGTTCTATTTTCAAAAATAGTATGCACTAGTTAGACTTTGTTTAACATACTGTGTCCAGTATCCAATGGTAATAAAAAAGAAAACTCATAGGATACTCAGGGTGAAATATTCGTATGTTTGCTTGGAAATATTAATGGTTAAAAAAGTCTGGAAAGAATACTTGCATTTGCAACGACTTCCACAATCATAGACCTTGAATAAGATTTCATATAGACAGTTTTTCACGTAGAATACTAGTATTAAATGTGCTTTGTCGTTTTTTTACCGATGAATATTCTACACCAGGTGCGAGTTCTGGAATAGGTGCCTCTACTGCTCTTGAATTTGCTAAAAATGGCGCCAAGTTGGTTCTAGCTGCAAGAAACGTTGAGAGATTAAACGAAGTGGCAAGTCAGTGTTCATCAAAAGGTCTACAACAGGAAAAAGTGAGTAACAACAACACGTACTATAATATAACAAAGATGCATCGCAAGAGATAGAGGCGAGTAAGTGCATGTATGCACTTTGCTACAATGACACGTCACATCTTACAACACATTGTTTGGTTTCTCCGCGGATTATGTTTTCACTGCAATAACCCAACTTTTATATCCTGTTTGGACAGTCAAAAAAAGCATTTTATGTCTAATGAGACTCGCGCACATCATCTGAAAGAAATACATGTATATTGTTTCTTAAATTTTTGAGAGAAAAATAATAGAAAAGAAAACATAAAAAGACCCGAACTAATGGACATTGTGTTGTTTTAGATATTGGTCAAAGGTTGTGACATCACCATTCAAGACAATTTGAAGAGTTTAGTTGCTTCGACTTTGGAGAAGTTCGGACAGATCGACGTACTGGTAAGGCTGCAATATCAAACACTTAGATCGTCGTTTCAAATGCTGCCCCAATCACAGATATGATATAAACTCCATAAAAACATTTAGGATAAACTAATTCAATATATAATGTTTTTCTTAATGTCCAGGTCAACAATGCAGGGAGCGGACAGTACGTTGATTACATGGATACATCACCGGAAGTATTTGATAACATTTTCAACATCAATACCCGCGCGCCATTTTTACTCACTCAGATGTGTACTCCTCATTTAAAGAAAACGCAAGGTTGTAATTACTAACACAATAAACCTAATCAAGTTGCATCCGATCGTACAATTACGCAATTCTTTACTGAATCCATTGTGCATTTTCAGGTTGTGTTGTCAATGTTTCCAGTATATCAGGTCAAAGATCGGTAGGTCAATGTTGTTATACGCTAAAACAATTTTAAAAATACGTATATCCATTGTCGAAACACCGAAATTTTTATAGTTGCAAATTCTTATTTACTTGAACCTAGAATGATGTAAAAAAAAAATAATAATAATAATGACGCAATGAAAACTTGCATTGCTTCTATTATATACGTATTTGTTCGTAGTTTCCAAGAGCGCTGACCTACTGCATGAGTAAAGCAGCACTGGACCATTTCACCAGAACTCTTGCAATAGGTAAGGCTGTTTTTAAACACCGAAAATACTATAGTAACCTCCAATGTTTTTCATTAGCATGGAACACCAATTACATTATCAATTGTCTTTTTTATTTTTACAGAGCTTGCGAAAGATAAGGTCAGGGTCAACTCTGTAAAGTAAGTTTCTGAAATCCCTACCTTTTTAAATGAAAAAGCACAAAAATTGACTGTGCAAATTAAATTACATTAAAAATAAATTTTGTGTTTTTTATTAAGTATTTTTTTTTCAAATTTATACAGGCCTACAATATGTAATTATTTGAAAATTAACACTTGCCTTATCATTACATTTAGATGAACATTTTTAAAAAATTAAAATTAACTTATTTTTCAATGATTACTTGATTATCTTTTAATTATTTTATCTAACGGTATGTAAAAATTGTCAAAATAAACCATCCCGCTTGTGTTCATTTTTTGCAGTCCTGGGGTTGTCATTACTGAGTTTCAGACCCGGGCAGGGATGAAGGAAGAACCTTATAAACAGGTAATACAAAGGTTCAAATTTCAAAAGGACATATAATTTCGATTAATCATGAATAATTAATTCTGAAAACAAGATGCAACTTCCGACGTGCGTTAGAAAATATTACTTGTGAAAATAAATATTGACAACTCGTATTGTTATCAAACATGGGTTTATGACGACGGTATATTAATCAAATTATATATTTTTTTACTTTATTATATTTTCAGTTTATGTTTTTTTTTGTTTTTTTGTTTTGTTCTTAAGGTTATGCTTTACAGGATGTACGTAAATTCATACATGTTTTGCTGTTGACGAACATTCATAATATGTGTATACTGTCTTTCAGTATTTAGACAAACAAACGGAACTACAGCCATTAACCGGTGCCATTGAACCCGAGGAGGTTGCCAAGGTGATACTTTTCCTGGCCTCTGACCAATCATCTTCAATCACGGGAGAACTACTTTTTGTAGATGGAGGGCGCCATGCAAAAGCGCCTGCGTAAACAGATTGTGATGTGATTCTGTGCACTGTGTACAGAAATACAGCTTTTTTTTTTTTTTTAACAAATACCTGTATAGTCAGATCCGATTTCTTTCAGAGTTTGCCTTTTCTACACTTATTTACCGGTAAATTGTTTTTTTTCAACATTTTGAAATGAAATTTGTCTAGCGACCATTTAAACTGGAAATTTAAGCCAAGATAACTAATTGATGAAAAAGTATTTATAGTCTATAGTTATTGACAAGTTAATCGTTATCATTTTGATAATTGCGTAACTGCGTTTATGTTTATGTGTATTCCAGTGTTGTAAGTGAAACCAGTGAATAAATTGTTAAATTTGTGCACATCTTTGCTGAATAATTATTATAGTAAATAGTTTGTATCCCCCAATGATATGTGATATAAATTAATTTTTGGTTAGTGATGTCGAAGTCTGTGTTGTAAATAAGGGAGAAACCGATAATTCCAAGAAAATGCGGTGTAATTTGAATGCATGCATCGAAGTACTGAAGAACTGACGGGAGTTGATTTTGTCGATGTTTATTTATTTTAAAATCAATGATATGTTATTTTGCATGACAAGTACATGTAGTTTCTAATTTGAATTACGCACATTTTCATAATATGAATTTTTGGACTTTTTCGACAAGAATGTCGAGAAACACCGATATAAATCATGTTAAATAATATTTTTAAAAAAATTAATTCAATCAAACTATGTATCAGTAATAGAAATATTTCTCGAAAATTGTATGGATCCAAGCAAAATTGAACTCTAGTCTCGTTCAACCAAACGCTCGGCTGACACCGTAAATCTCCGACAAGGATTTACGGAGACAGCCGAGCGTTGAGTTGAACCAGACTATATTGAACTCTGGCGTATGAATACATACGACTACAAAAAATATTTAAATTGTTCGTACCATTTAAAATCTGACTATTTTCAAGGTATTTATAAATAAGTTTCCTTGAAAAACAATGCTTTAGCATACATTACATCGAATTTATCAATTATTTTCAAGAACTACTAGTAACTCTTGTCAGCTGCAATGATTTGTTCTGAGGTCCAAACACTGTTTCACTTTCGGTTTGTCTGAGTAACTGCATAGGAGAGTTGATTAAAGTCAACTCCCAACAAGGCAAGAATATAGCAAGATGGCAAGAGAGAGAGAGAGAGAAAGAGAGAGAGAGAATACGGTTGGGTGGGAAATATTGAAATATTAAATTGCCTTTTTATGAATGAACGTTAATCAATTAATATGTTGATAATCAGTTGCTGCATATATATAAAAGCTCACTTATAGTCTGTCCCAAGATATTTATGCAGCACATTTGGACGATTTTTAATAAAAAATACACATACCCGGGCCGTGAAAGAAGTGCAATTGAAATAGTTGGAAGGGATAATTTCCAAGACAATTTCATTGACACATTATCATCTTTCACTCGGAAATATTCACAGGAGCAAAAACAGATTCCTTACGGAGATTTATAATAGGGAATGTTTACATCTTTTCTCCATTGGGTATACACTCGGAATTTAATACATCGCGGAATTTCTCAACGTTATCATCCGGGCTTGCTGCAATACAAAATCCCCGTAGACATCACATTTTCTATGTAGCATTGTATTGAAACCTGATAAGCTAACAGGGGCGTTTCGACTGAGAAATCTTGGAAATTTTTCATACTTCTGATGAACATCGTTTGAACCCTGAGGTATTTATAAATATCAAGCAATTAAGCAAAATCTGAATTAAGATGTCTTGGGACAGACTATAGCATATGCATGGGAATCAGGAGTAAGGCGTCATTTTTAGAAGTCCATGATTTTCTTTGGCTGTTGAAAATTTCGATCGATCGACAAACTGGTTGGAACTGGATAATGTCGATTTAAAGTTTCTATTTTTAAAAACAATAAAATTCCATGCGAGTATGATTTTAGTCTGACAGCATCATGATTATTCCGTGCAGTCCGGGGTTTTTCTTTGGTTGCTAAAGGTTTCGACCAATCGATAAACTATCTATACTGGATCGTGTAGATTTCAGTCTATTCAGTTCCTAGAGCGTTATGATATATACACCACACACAAAAAGACAGCAGCAACACATTACGTATGTTCAATTAACGGAATAGTAATCAACATTTTTTTTTGAAACCCGATTCAAAATACACACAATATAAATAGAACCATTTTAACAAGATCTTGGACTTTGGGTAGTTGCTGCAAACAGCAATGTGACGTAGGCCTGTCTACACTCTGCCATTGCTCTTCGAAATCAACAAGATTTGTCTGGCTTTTGAGCAAAGACTACGCAATCGGTGTATATTTCACATGAAACAAGCGTCATTTTTAACTTGTTTTGACGCAAGAAATAGTTACGTCCTACTGAAAGTTCAGGGCCTTGTTAAAATGGTTCTACTTTCTGAATACGTTAAAAGCACCGATCATCGAGGTCAAGCAAAGTAGAAATTGACTATAGTACATTTACCTGCTGTGTTGGAGGAAGCAGATTAAAATTTAATCAAAAGCAGACACGAACAGTTGTTCGAATTCGTAAAATTTGGATTTCAAAGACAGAATTTTTTGGGTCAAAAACACCGTACAAAATACACGTCTTATTTACGTTATTCGTTCACAGAAATGTTGTTACACCCGTACAAATACAGGGTATCACGAGGCCCGCAAGGCCAGGTAAGCTTGCATCAATAACTTACTCTCTGTGGACCGGGTGAGCAAAAAAATAATCTATTGCATTTCCTTTTGCAAAAGACACCACTGATCAGCGAGAATTTAACTTTAGAATTGTTTAAAGAAACCCGATAACTCTACCCAATCAACAAAGCTCATAATTTTTTTTAAAGATAAAGATATATGAAAATGCGCAATTTCGTAGGTTATATTTTTTATTCCCCATGCAAGTATATACATGTATATATAAAATATATTAAATAATGTATATTTTAATAATAATAATAAATATAATCAATAGAAAATTATTGCACATTCTTTGACTTAACATTGGTTTAGGAATGCAACTCTTATCACAGTAAAAATCTGTCTATAAAAAAGTAATTGCATCCTTGATAGCAATTTTTCTCATAATCAATAAACTTGTGATCAATATCAATAATTTGTGTGCTATTCTTACCATACATACAATGAACAAAATGAAATGAATTGATGTATTTTATAGCAACAGCTATATTGTTACAACCAGGTTTCTTTTATTTTTAAAATATAGTACTGTGGTTTCATCAATATTCGTTGAATACCAATTTACGTGGATTTCGTTGTTTAGTTGATCCACGAAATTAAATGTTCCTTGAAAGGTAATTATTATTAATATTTTGTATTGATAGGGTCATTGGCCACGAATTTACGTATCCTTGAATCTGTGTTTTTCACTTAATCCACGAAAATTGATACCCTTGAATATTGATGAAACCACAGTATTTAAAGTTATCAAAAACTATATAAATGAAAACTTCTTTAAAAATTTCTATTTTTTTTCCCCACAAAAAATATAAACTGTTTCTCAAAAGCAGGCTTTGTTGTAAAAATAAACAAATGGACACAATATATCTTCACAATATAAATCACACAAAAAATACATAATTGGTTGGAATATTAAAGAAAGGTTCCTCTCATATACTGTTCATATTTGGGTATACAAAGACTAGGGCTGAACATGTATTTCACGTTATATGAAAATCATCACTCACAAATTATCATGACAAGATGAAAATCATGAAGACATATTAACTCAATTCAATAATGAGCAAAGGGTTTTGCGTAAAAGTTGCTTTTGGCTGAAGGTTTTAATCAACTGGGTGATAATTTCAGGTGAATATTTGAGTCGTATTAGTATTTTACAAAATAACAAAGAGGCAAGAGAATGCAGTGTCCCAAAACCCTAGTTTAACTAGTGTAGTTAATGAAAACATGGGATGTTTGTTGGGGAGCAATTATTATTCATTTTACTATAACAATATTTTTTTCATTAACATGCCAATCCCGGTAGTTTCTATGACAAAAGGACTGTGAGAATACACAGGAATAACACATTTTGTGAATTTATATTTCTGCAAATATGACTCCCATGCAAACATTTAGGTCCATTAAAATTCCAAATGCTACCAAAAAATTTTGACATTTACAGTAAAAATGTAAGATAACATAAAGGCACAAATCAACTTAACTCTCTGTTACCCAAACTGTGCTTAAAATTACTTTACCACAATCTCCACTGTTTTTCAACCAGAAGGCACAATGTATCACAATACAATACCAACTTTTTTCTCTTTAGAATGACAGTAAGATTAAATGGGAGATCACTCTGACGTTGACGGGCTGTCGGTGGGACATTTGATGGTGTTGAGGGTCCGTAATAAGAGAGTGATTGTGTCCCTTGACGTTCTGATTTGAGCTTCTACAAAATTGGTTAATCCCTCTCCAAAGGTTAGAATTCTTTGCTGTCTAAATGACTTTAACTACAAGAAAGAAAAGAATATATTCAATAGATATAAATGAAAAATGCCTAAAACAGCACAAACTTATTTTAAAGGACTTTTATATGAATACATGTATGGTAGTTAATAAACATGCAGAAGATCATTCTGGGAAGTATACCAATATACATAAGCACACAATTATGAAGCTTAATGCTCATCTGACTTCCAAGCATTAAAATACAAATAGACTTTATATGATAAGTATTTATGCAAACTATTCATTAAATATAAATCCGAGGGTATATCTTACAAGGAAACCTTATCCTTGGCTAGTGGAGATCATTGTTTACTGGTATTATATAGAAGAACCTTTATAAGCAGAAAAATGTACAACCTTACAAGTTCATTGTCCATTCTGATTGCAATTTCAAATTCAAATAATTTCTATAATCTCATTCACTAGTACAGCAAAACTCGGTTATAACGAAGTCACTGGGACCTAAGAAATTACTTCGCTATATCCGTAATTCGTTATAACTGTATAAGAAATTCATTAAATTTACATAGCTGGGGATCCAAGATGACTTCGCTATATCCGTAAATTCGCAATATCCGTGTTCGTACTAAACGAGTTTTACTGTACATTGTACATGTACAATATTTTGACACTAATTATTCATACACAACACTTTCTTTTCTGTTTTTGAACTAAATACATGTATCATTTTACCTCTCGTTTGGCACTGTCTGAGCATTCTTCAAATGCCTTTTCTATATTTTGTTTGTGCTCCTCTGCCTGAAATTAGATGTAAATATAAACAATAAATATATCTATCGATCTTAATCATACAATAAGATTTTTAATCATGAATTACTCTATAAGTATTTCAGTCTTACTGCTTCTCTTTTGTTTGGCTTGGCTTTTTCTAATGCCTTATTCGCCTCTTCATACGACACCATCAAACAAGTCCTTCTGAATAACATTTCCTGCAAAGTAGTTACCCCATATATAGCACAGATATATAAAATATAAGAATTTTTCTATAGATATAGCTGCCATAAATATAAAAATACAGACTATAAATTTTGCTTTTTTTCTGTATAAGGTAAAGGACATGAGAGAGAGAGAGAGAGAGAGAGAGAGAGAGAGAGAGAGAGAGAGAGAGAGAGAGAGAGAGAGAGAGCGCGCACATAGAAATCCAATACACCTACCTTTACAGACTCCATGTACTTTGAATAGAGATCTAGATGAACTCCCAAGGTTTTCTCATCATTTCTAGACATTACCTCTAGTCCATGCTGAAAAAAAAAATGATTACTAATTTTTTCACTCTAATCAGAAAAAAACAGGTGCTAGAAAGGATTTTCTTTAGCAAAACACTCTTTAGTAATTTGGATTTGTTATTATAAAATTGTTATATCCAACAAGTTTTTATACTTTATAATTAAAGGGAAATAAAATTAACTTTGCTGTAAACATGAATTTGTTATACTTGTGTTCATTGTAAGCGTGTTTTACTGAATAATTGTACATTTATAACCAGAGAATTTAAAAATGACAGTTAAAATCAAACTGGGAATTTATGGAAAAAATCAATAACCTTTGCATTATCAACTCCCTCGCTTAGAACCACTAAGTATCTGAAAAAAAAAAAATAAGTTCTTTCATGTAATTATATGGTCACCTCATAAAGATAGCAATTATTACATGATGTTTGCCAGCATATTCATTTCTCCAATATGAGAAGAAACTCACTTATTGATTTCACTCTGCACTTCATCTTTATATGGAATGCTCTCTTTGATAGAGGTAGTGAGTTGACCATAGCAGTTGGCTAATCCTTGTAAAGATATCAACAAATAAACAACAACAAAATATAAAGGCTGTCCAAAATTAGACACAATGACATTTCAACATCTAAATAATAAGAACGAATTCTACTTACTCATTTGTGAGTACAGCATCTTATTAAAATTCTAAAATGAAAATGTTTTTTTTCTTTACAGAGACGAATTAGGGGTGGAGTAGTGTATGCTAGTAAATCATTATTAAAATGCATTGTATATCCTATTTCATTTGTTACTCTGGTATAAACTGTAACTTTGTGTATATGCAAGAATGATAAACAATCTGTGATACATGTCTTAACATTATTATCACTATATATTATACAGTAAACTGTGTCATAATTCCTTGACAAATATTGTATTTATGTGAAAAATGTTGTACATTAGTTGAATTTCTTTTTTTACAAAGTTTTGAATAGTGTTACATACATGTACATTAATTCTTTGACAAAATTTCATCCTACCAAAGAAGTCTCCTTCATGCAGGCAGTATATTTCGTGGCCCAATCCCTCTGTTTTTGAAAAAACTCATCAATGTCCTAGTATAATAAATTTCATTTTATTATAAATGTGTCATATTTGACGTAGAGTTATTTTCTATAACAGGATAACATTTTTTAAAAGAAGTTACAAGCACACAAACTGGTGACTCTTGCCTTGTGCTGGCCTTTCCGTGCCTCATCCACTGCCTGCGAGACTCGCATAAAGAGGCTCTTCTTTAATTTGGTCTTCACAGCTGCCTATCAAAAAGCTATTACATATGAAAAATAAAATAAAATATTCTTATCGGTAAGTTGTAATCTATATTTTGGTTTTAAAATTTCTCTTTGAAAATCTTTGAGATACAAAAGAATACTATTTATTGCTTCTTCACAATTGGTAACTGGCTGGTAAATGGATTACCGGTACATGTACCGGTATTCTTAAACTGGTTTTGGTGTTAGAATTTATCCACTTTACTAGAATGGTAAGAGTATATTTTTCATGTGTAAAATCAAATAGAGGAACATCACTCTATCAATAGACAATACCTCCTTTTCACATAGAAATTTCTTCAGAATTTCACTTTTTCCAAACACTTCATGTGAAATCACCATATTAAGGTACCTACAAGGATAATAATGTAAACTTTAATTTACAGAACAAATTATGTTTCAATAAATTATACATGTTTCCACTTTATGTTATGGTAAATAAAAATTTACACAACAGAAATTATCTTTGTATTTCTCATAATCATCAAGTCATAGATTAATACTTACAAACAATAAAAAAGTCAGCAAATCTTTTACAAGTAACAACAAGAGAAGGTACTTCTTTGACATACCTCTCAACATTCCTGCAGTCTTTGTGAAACTCATCGGCCATGATAACATTGGCATCACTGCCCAGCTGTTTCTTTGTTTTTGATTCTGCAGCTTTGGCATCATACTCTGGTCTTGGGGGAAGAGGTGGAATCTACTCAAATAAATCAAAGGTTTAGGTCACTTTGTGAATCAGTAAAAATTTTTTTTACACAAAATAATCACTTGTATTAGCTAAGAATAAAGGTACTACAAATGTATAGCAAGCTAGAGGTACACAGTGAGAATCTTTGATTTGGCTCCACATATAAGGAGCATAGGGGCATTAACTCTGGCTCATACTTGTTGTGGAAAAAAATAAAGGGTGGAATACAACACAACAGCTGTTCCAAATTCAAGTGCACATACTACAGTTAATTAATACTTACAATCACAAGTGCTTAATTTGTTTTGATAATTGATATCATTCATACATGATTTGTAATAAACGTTTTGAAGAGTGGGACTAGCAAACTTACAATACAGCCCACAACTCCATCTTCTGTCATAAGGCAATGTTGCAGCCACTCTATATCATCATACTCCCGAACTATTTCATCTGAATCTTTACTGTCTTTCTGTATAAACAACAAATGACAAACATTTTATTCCTTTCTTAACCAATATGAAAAGAATTTAATCACCTATTGCTCTTCATTTCATAAAGCAACATGATGTCCAATATTTTTGACATTGTAAGACACAATGAGCTTCTTCACAATCTACTGTGGAATCATCATTGTTCGTGGGGGGCCAATGTTTGTTGCTTTCTTGGGTAACCCTAGCCCATGAATTTACATTCCCATGAAGGTATATACAAGCATTTGTTCGATATTTATTAAAATTATCCTGAACATTCTATCAAAGAAGTTATGTCCTCACAGAGCCAGGAAAAATTTTGCTTCCCACGAATGAAAATGATTCTGCAGTAATATATGGGGGGGGGGGGGGTGTCTATATATTAACCTTCACTACATGTATTGTAAACTGCAAAACATCTCCATTTTTCACTGCATCAGGAACTTTAACTGAGTAAAGTGGTTGAAAGGGTCCTCTTTGGAGCACACTTGACCAGACTGAATCCTGAGAGGTGTCTTCATGATCATTTCCTTTTGTTGAATTCTGTTCAGAGGAGGCAAGGGAAGGGTCTCCTTCACCATTAATGTTAGTCTCTGGATCCTGTCAAAATACTAGAAATTACAGGAACAATCCTTGTCCCTGGCTACAATATTGCAGGACAAGCCAAGAATGAAAAATGTTATAGTAGTTTATTAAACACAGGAAAATAAAATATGTACATGTCATGCAGCTCCAAATTTATGTAATTTTTCATGACATAAGGGAGATTTTTTAGTCGTTTAAGTTCGCTTTATATATCAATCAAAACATATCGGTGTCTGCAAGACTAAATGTTTATTCAAAGAAAACACTGAGCAAAGAGGGGGCGTTACCCCATGAACAGATGAAGGTTGAGGTCGCACAGATTTAAAAAAAAAAACCCAATAACTCTATTTGTTAACTAGAATATTTAAAAACACGAAAAGTCATAATATACATTTATCAGCTCTTGTTATCATTATCTATTAGTGCACATAAATAAAAATTACTATCATTCCACATTGACATGAATAAAAGGATTTACTATTTACCTTCATTTTGCGGTCTGCTTGGACCGGAAGTTATATCCTATTAGCCAAAGCTCTTTGGACAAGATTCCGGTGTGTATTGAATATCCTGGACTTCACGAAAAAGATTTTAAATAATATTTAAACTTCGTAAGTGAAATTCGAAGAATATGTATCTATGATTCGTTTAATTGTTTCAAATTAATAAAGATCTTAAAACCATAAAATATTGAAATGTTCATATATTTTTTGTTTTTGTGTTTACTGGAATCCCCCTATGCTAAATATAGAAAATCAAGCATCCTTATTAATCACGATTCACGTAAAATCATTATTTGTTTCGTTGTTGCCGGTTGTAATGATCAGGGCGTATACTTTTACATACGTCCCTATTACTTATACCAGGGACGCATATACTAAGTATATACGTCCCTGCTTATACTTTTCCACGTGGTAAAAATGTATACTTAGACCACGTGCTGATAAAAAAGTCTACATATATTATAGTAAATTCTGTATCGTACGATAGTATTTATATATATGCTGATGTTCAAAACTATGATGATATACCTCTTACTTACATCCTTTTTATTGAATGAATACTGTGCTTTTTTTTATTTAACAGACTGATCGAAATATTATGAAATATCTCTCTCGCTCTCTCTCTCTTTCTCTCTCTCTGATAGTCTCTCTCAAAACCCCCTTTTCTAAAAATAGTCAAACGGTAACAATAAAATGGGATTAAGAGAAAAGGTAAGGATGTGCTTCTATGTTTCTAGATGGTATCAATCAATTGAAAGGAAATTGATAATATGGTATATCGTGTCATTAATTGGTTTAATTATGTTTCAAATAATATTGATCGCTTATATATACTATATAACACGTGTATAAAATTATAAATCGATTTTTAGAAACATATTTCATTGTGTGAGTCTTTTTACAAAATGGTAAAAAAGTTTTTAATCAATTTAATACTTCGTTTTCTGATGTTTTGATATATATGAAAGTACGTTTTATTTCACGTATGATTAGTTTGATACTTCTATAATATAGGGAAGTGGTAAAACTATTTGCATTTGTGATGTGTATAATTAACGTTCTAAATATTTCCTGATCATCATTAACCCAGCAGATCACACACACAAAATAAAAAACCCTGGAAAATAATTTCAAGTGTGTAACGTTATAATTTCAATGACAATAAATAACAAATAAATTGCCTATGATCATGCGTAGTTAAAGATATGATTTTTAGAAGAATAAGAACATTTCGAAGGATTTGACAGAAATCAGAAAAACGAAACTTTTGTTAAATAAAATTTCTGCTATGATAAAAAAAAAATATGCAAAAAGTTGTGAGTTGGAATAATACTGTATATATGTATCGATTCTATAAAACATCTCGGGGAAGTTATAAATATATTAACTACATGTATATGCATGTCACGTCGTATGTTTTATTCGGAACAAATCGCGGAATCGGTTTATATTTTACATGCGCGTAAAGTCCGCGCTCCTCTATGACGCCATGTTGTAAACTTAGAATGTGATATCATCCACGAGTATTTCTTGTATTATCCAGAGTAAACTCGATCACAACAATGAAAATATATATATAGTGGTAAGCAAGACTGATTGGAGTTAGTTTACAGATGATGTTTACAGCGCACAAGTTCTGTGCGTAAATCGAAACCAGAGTTCAAAATCTAAAAATCCCTTATGTTAGATTTTTAACATTTTGCTCGGTTAAAATAAGGTTGGTTTTAGGTCTATACGTTTTGTCTGATCAAATATGAACATTTTTATTGAATTCTAGTTAATGTTGAACAAATTTGATGTTTATTTGAATCCATGGGATCCTTAAAACTGCCCAAATTTAATTAGTTACCTTCTGTTGTCACTGCGTAGCCTTTGTATGTGAATAGGATTTAGATAGCTTATCATAGCTATGAATGTCCTATATATGTATCATTTATAACTGTTTTCTTTGTAATTTATTTGAACATGCGTTTGTTGTATTCATGTGTAATATGCAATAGGTATGGACACAAGATCTACAACTTTCTTACAGTTTTTTCCCATAAAACCATTTCTTATACAATTAATGTAATGAAGTCTATAGACCTCTTCAAGGTAACTGTAGTACTGCCCCTTTTCTGGGCAAATGAATGTTGTTTTGTAAAATATGATGTTTAATTGTCTACCAACTAAAACTTTGGTAACTTTTTTCAAATTACCAAGTAAGAGTGCAGTACTGCAGTTTTCATGAAAGGGTCCATTAGCAAATGTTATGTAAAATAGACAATAATCTTTGCTTTATAGTACTATATATCAGTTCAATTAGGCCTCATAACTAGTAGCAGGAAGAGAATTCTTATGAAAGATCTGCTGTTAATGAATATAATTCCCACATTTAATGTGATGTGTTGTAAATAATTTGGCATATAAGCATTCTTAAAATTTAATCAGCAATCTTTCAAAATATTTTAACATACATGTACGCATCATTTGATTTTAAATGCATATTGAACATTGTTAAGCATTTTAAAAAGTGATGTTATTCATGTTAATTACGATAACTCAACTCTTCAATGACATTTAATGTAGGACTAGGGGTTTTGCAACAAAAATTTTGTTGTCTAAATGTTTTTTGTTCTTTTTTCTCAGTAGAGTTTTTAATTCAGGAGTAACAAAGAAAGAAAAATGTTTGGTGCAAAACCAACAGGATTTTCTTTTGGATCTGGCAATGGTAATAGAATATAATATATACATTGTTATATCTTAATCTTTGATCAATGTCATGTACAACTCATCTAAATTCTTCGTGCAAATTGTTTGTTCCATGAAATATTAATGATAATGGTATCAACACCTGATAAGAAGGGATGTTGTATTTAGATTTGGGATAATAGGAACAAAAAAATATAAGGAAAAATATATAATGATAATGAATAAAATTCTAACACAAAGATAATTAAAACATTTATCTCATCTTTAAGCTACATTTGGTGCAAGTTCTACAACCCCTTTTGGAGCAGGTAAGATAAACTTTTGTTTGAATCAGCTGTATTGTAAATTAAGGTGTTTTATTTTTTAATGACAGTTATTTAAATAAAATAAATTTAACCAACTTCTATCTTCCAGGGAACACATCAACATTTGGAACTGCAGGCAATAAAACATTTGGAGGAACGCCAGCATTTGGTTCCCAGACCCCAAACACAGGAGGCACCAGCTTATTTGGTCAGCAGAGCACGTCTCAGACAGCAGGCTTGTTTGGCCAGCAGAGCACAGGAGGGGCCTTTGGCAGCACCCAGTCATCAGGGTTTAGTGAGTAAATACTTATTTACATACTAAAGGAGAAATAAGAAAAAATTGCTAACAAATATTGTTTGAGTTTAACATTGTTGAGATGAATTATAATACTAATTATATTTGTGTTTCAGCATTTGGTGCTACACCTGCCACCAACCCTGGAGGCAGTATGTTTGGTCAGCAGAGCACGGCACAGACAACAGGGGGGTTGTTTGCCTCACCTGTGTCCAACACAAGTTTTGGAGCCAAAACTCCAGGATTTGGAGGTAATTTGTACATGTATTGAAAATCCAACAGTCCGAACCTGTCAAACAGTCCCAACCTAACAGATGCATTTTTATCAGTAATTTTGATATTGAATGATTATATTTTTGGTGAAGAATTTCAATTTGTTAATCATTTTTTTTTAAGGATTTGGTACGAACACTTCAACATCTGCAGGATTGTTTGGAGGAAGTCAACAAACATCAACTCTTTTTGGTAACCCAGGTGCTAGTGCAGGTAATTTTCTTAAGCAAGATTTCATTTGTTCATGTTTATTTGATTTACATGTATATGTATATATACAGCAAAGGAGAAATGTATGAATTATTGAATGAGTTTTACATTTGCTGTTACAGGTTTTGTTCAGACAGCTCCGAATGGAACGACTGTCAAGTTCAACCCTCCCACCAGCCAAGATACAATGGTCAAGAATGGAGTCAGCACAAACATCAATACACGGCATCAGTGCATCACCGCAATGAAAGAGTACCAAAGCAAAAGTCTAGAGGAGCTCCGAGTGGAAGACTATTTGTCAAATCGCAAAGGGAAACAGGCTACTACTGGGTTTGCAACCCCATCAGCTTCTGGAAGTAAGTCTCCTTTAGTTACATTGTGTTGATAAAACAGCAGTGACCACATTAATAACAGCTATATAATTAAGTAAAGATACTTTTTGACTCTAGCTAACACTAAAATTTATAACTATATGAAATTTAGTGTTTAAAATCATTGCATAAATATATGATCTAATAAATTTGTAATTAATAAGTAATAAATTGATTTCCTTGCTTTATTTCATTTATTGACATAAATGATAAGTTGAAATTAAACATTTCCTTACAGATTTTCTGAAATATCTACAGTGTATATACAATATTTACATGTGTATCTAATTATTTTTAGCATTTAATCCAACTCCAGCCTCAACTGGTACATCTTTGTTTGGACAACAGCAACAGCCACAACAGCCACAACAACAAAGTACAAGTTTATTTGGACAAAACAAACCTTTGTTTGGAGCTTCAACTGCCACCGGAACATCGGGCTTCTCTGGCTTTGGCACCACAACTTCAACTCCAAGTTTGTTTGGCCAGCCAACTCAAAATAAGGTACACATATGTAATGTAACTTGTAAACATGGCTTCCAGTACTATTTACTTGCAATTGAGAACACATGACTCTGGTTAAATTTGTGGGGAAGTGCATTTATTAACAAAGTTGTTTTTTATATTTATTGCAGCCTCTCTTTGGTTCTACACCAACTACCCAGGCTGCAGGCTTTGGGGGAACAAGTGCAGGATTTGGGGGATTTGGTGGCTTTGGAAGTACTAGCACTGCAGTGAGTATTTGTATATGTAAATGTACTACTTGATATGAAACTACCATAATATATTTAAGTATTTTGTAAACTATACAGGCTGAAATTATATAACACCTGAATTGAACATCTCATATTGTCATTTACAGGGTTCAAGTCTGTTTAACTCAAAGCCAGCATTTGGAACCACCACCACTGCGGCCAGTGGTTTTGGAGCACCTGCCAACAATTTGTTTGCCAAACCAACCACAGGACCCAGCCTCTTTGGAAGCACATCCCAGCCCACCAGCTTTGGAACGACCAGTGGATTTTCCTTTGGAAGTACTGCTGGAATAGGAGGTATTGACTAAAACTCTATGTTTATCTTGAAAATTAAACCATGTCCAATTCTTTTGATCAATGAACTTAAGATGCCTGTTATTATATAATATACACAGATAATTAAAATTACATGTATTCAATGTTAAATTACAGGAACCAGCACAGGAGGGTTTGGAGCTAAGCCTCCACCATTTGGAGGCACCAGTACCTTTAACTTAGGCCAGACTTCTGGGTTTAGCCTCAGTAAACCATTTGGTGCCAGTACAGGAATCGGCACAGGATTTGGACCAGGTAATCAGGCATTTATAAAGTTTCTGAAAATACATGATGTGATAAGAAAAAAAAGCTAATAAAATTTGTTGTCCAAAGATTTGAACTACAGGCTTGTCTATTCTTTTTTTTTTTTAATTAGGCTTTGGTATGAGTACAAGTTTGTCTCAAGGTGGCGCTTCAACTACCTTAAGCTCGTAAGTACATTTAGTGGCAAAATGAAGGATTGGAAATTTGATACTCATTCATTTGTATTCAGAAGAAATAAATTGTTTAGAACAGTTTTTGCAAGCATGCCTCTTTCTTTGACAGAGCTGCCCCTCAAGCAGCAGCAGTTCCCAATGAGATTCAAATCAAACAGCAGTTGATGGCTCTGGCTAGCTCCCCATACAGTGATTCCCCATTGTTTTGGAATCTGAAGCCAGTAAGTACCAGTTATATAATGAATTTGGCATCAAGGTGTTAAAATGACCATGTACATAATTTATCTCCATGATTTCTTGACAGATATTGAGATTTATGATTTCCATTTCAGAGTGACAAGAAAAGGGAAGAAATCTTGAAACCGACAAACCCCTCGGCCCAGAAAGCTGTTCTGTCCAATCAGTATAAAGTCAGCTCCAGACCAACAGCCAAAATGAAACCCAAATCATTGCACAACATGCTCAATGGCTCAAAGGTACGTCCAAATTTATATTACATGTGTTTGAATTAATCAACTCAGATATAGATAAAGCTTAAGTGTATGTTTATACATGTACAGGAAAATAAAATCATAAGAATTTCAAATCAGCTGACATTTAATTGATCCTATGCTATGTTTTGTAGAACCACATTTTTGAGGGCTTGGAAGATGATGACTTTAGTGGTGGAAATGAAAGCTTCATGCCAAAGAAGAGCATCAAGAAGTTGGTGATCCGAAAAGGTAGCTCCAACTCCAGTTCACCTAGCCGTGCCTCATCAGTGTTGGGAGAGTCAGAGAATCACAGTGTTAATGAAGCTGACCTCACACAGAATGGGAACTCATTGTAAGACTCAATTTGCTGTCATTAATTGATATTCTTATAGTTCAAAATAAATAGAGATACCATTTGCATGCATGAAATTCAGGGTTGATCTTCACCTATGTTTACTCACTTTCAATAAAGGCTGTCTTAAGTTCTCAATTTTTTCTTTTTTTAGCCGGGCTCTGCTGAAAGCAGAGTCCTGGCTATAGGCAGGCAAATCGCAAATGTTACTATAAATAGCACAAATAAACAAAAAACCGAACAGCGTCAAGGTAAAGCTTCCGCTATACCAAATAGTTACACAAAGAGCCACGTTTTGTCAAAAGTGTTGGCATTTTGTTTCTTTTTTTTTAATTTCTAATGAATTGTCTATCTTTTTTAGTTTTCTTATTAATAACGTGTTTTTAAAACATTACTATGCATTTTGGACACATACAATGCGCATGAATTTCCATGAACTACTTTGCTGCGCGATGAAGAAACGGGGATTGAATATATAATGCTTGTTGCAAAATTCAAGGCAGCAACTGTTGAACTTTTTAACTTCTACTAGACAGACATATTTTTTGTTTATAGCCGCTTACAAAATTTAGTCGCTCTCTGATGCTTTGCCGACATCAAAAGCATGAGAGAGAGAGAGGGAGATAGATATTTTCAGTCTTTACTACACAATATGCATAAAAAGACACACCAAAAGAGCCCGGCTTTCAGTACTTCAGTACTTTGATTTTAGCTTGCATGACAGACTAGAGAAAGAGCAGAGAATTCCTGAGGTCCACATTCCATCAAAACCTATGTCAGAAAACTTTGACGACACAATATCGCAATTGAATGTTCATAAACGAGTTCCTATAACATCTAAATCTCCGGATGACACGGATCTCAGTCTGAATCAAACAGTAGATGAAAGCATCGAGAGACCTGTAAGTTATTTCTGAATTTAAATTAATGGAACATAAACAATTTAATTTCAGTTGTTTATTTTGTACAAGTAGAAAAATATGTGCATGCATGTTTTTTAACTGGAAATGTCTTCTCACGTGAACTTTGATGGATAATGATTTTTTTTGGTAGACCACACCTCCACCACCTAACTTGGCAGGTATAGTCCTGACTCGTCCTGGGTACTACACAATACCCTCAGTGGAGGAGCTTTGTGAGCTAGTGGATGAGAATGGAGACTGTTTTGTGGATGGCTTTACTGTTGGGAGGGAGGGATACGGAAGCATATTCTTCCCCGGACAGATCAATGTAGCCAACCTCAATCTGGATGAAATTGGTAAGACAAAGTTATCGGTAAATTATGACCAAATTATAAATTAGAATTACATGTACATTGTACTTTTCATAGCTTGAAATTTGTGAGGATCCATCATTATGGTCATGACCTTTTATATTTGTACAGTGCATATTCGACGTAAGGAGGTCATCGTGTACCCAGATGATGATAACAAGCCACCCGAGGGTGAGGAGTTGAACAGGAAGGCAGAGATCACCCTAGACTGTGTGTGGCCCACAGATAAAACAACTCGATCCTACATTAAGGTCAGCTTATTAAAGGAGTGGTCGTTCAGATAATGATGCTATATGTACATGCGAATAACATGGATTTAAGGTCAAGATCTAGTAAATGAAAGGTGCCTACAGATTTATGAAATTCAAGATATAAATTCTTTACATTATGCTTTATAACAATATCTTTGTTTCATTGGGTGTACTGGGGCTTAAATTTTTAGTATACATGATGAAAATTCATGTTTTAAACAACCGTTTTCTATGAAATATGAAGGATAAAAGTAACAAATCTTGGAGATTTGTCAATTTTTGACTAATGAAATATATCTAGACTGCCTACAGTCTCTCCAAAAACGGCATTATACAAGCTCTTGACCTCTTTAAAATGATGTCAAATTGAGTATAGGTACCGGGATTACTTTTCCCATGATTGAATATAGAATGTCAAAATATTGTTTAATTTTCTACATAATTCCTTTAAAGCCGTAAAATACGGGAAAAGATTCATCAAATCAATTACCGGTATGAAGTCATAATGGTTCTAGCACCAAAATGACAGTCTGGAATCATTTACGAGATCTTGACCTTAAATAAATTAAAAAGTATTTTAATCTTACGGCTTGTTTATTTTCTTCATTATAGGATCCAGAGAGATTAAAGACCTTAGGATACCATGAGAAAATGGAAGAAATTACAGCTCGCATTGGTGGCAGGTTCTTGGACTATCGACCAGAAACTGGCTCATGGGTGTTTGAGGTACTGTGGGAAAGAAATTTCCTAAACTTTATAATGAAATCTTGTTTCTGATTAAATTTTTTCGGGTTTTTGTTTCATGCTTTTTAGATGAAATGTCATGAAAATGTACATGTATTTGTAAAATTGAATGAATTTTTCCATTATTTTTTTTTTTATATAGGTGAAACATTTTACAAAGTATGGTTTGGAGGAGAGTGACGAGGAAGACTTGTCTGCCCTTGCTCAAATGAAGGCAACGAGTCAGGTTAGTACCTCCTCATACTAAAGAGTTCTCCACCCCACAGGACCAGTGGATCCACCCACAATGGATGGTTATCTCTGGATCTCGGGGGAAAATATTTTAATGGACAGAAATTTGGAATACCAAAGTCTTTGTGTGTTTTGTGAATAAAAACCGTTGAACTTCTGCATACTTGTAATTAAAATGTCATGTAGTTGAGCTTATGCCACAAAGGTCATGAAATATGCATTAACATTGTGACACATTTTGCAAATTTTCTTAATTTATTGAGTAAACTGTCATTATTGTTGTAAATATTTTGACTCATATCAGAGGGCAGTATTGTTGGTTTAAAAAAATGTTATAATTTCGTGTTTGTCAAGTATTCCCGAATGTTAGATGTTAATCATTATAAGCACCACTTTTACATATATAACACATTATGATTCATACTGTGATGTACATGGATGAATGCTACTGTATACCACTTGCTTTGATGTGATTTATTATTCAGTTTTGTAAATATTTTTAACTGACTGCATCAGTCTTTGTTAATAAATATAATTGATGCAAGAAGTAGATTGTCATAAAAATCTTGTATATTTTACTGAGTTTTAATGATAATGTCTTTCATTGGGGTTTTTTTTTCACTGCTTGTGAGATTAACTTGTACATACACTGTTGATGTTATGTCAGTATAATGTATTTCTATTACGTTTATGTATTTGTGGATTCATCAATTCTTTTTCTTTTGAAAATAATGTAATATTAGTTAAAAGGTTCGTTGTCATTTAGAAATTAATTGATGAATCTACATACATTTATATAGTATTTCTGATATATTTTTTCTTAAATCCCTTAACAGTATTTTATGTGTTTTAAATACTGAATTTTTATCTATAAAGAACATTTTGTTTAAGTTAAAACTGTTATGGGATTTAAAACATGAATGTTAATGTACTATTTTTAATTTGCTTTTTGAAATAACTTGGAAATAAGTCAATAAACATGGATATAAAATCAGTTGAGGAATTTTGTTTCCTTTTCGTGGTACATAGAGGTTAAAATATCATGCTATATGTCATATTATAAATGACATTGAAAGTGACGTCACCTACAGAAAAACATGCTGAAAAATGAAGATCCTAGGAAGACACCTACCTGATGATACTTTATAGATATACAACTGATTTTTTTAAACAGCAAAATAATTGAGTTGGCTAGATGGTTAATATAAGTCAAATGACGGGTATGTTTGGTAAATGCAGTGATTTTTTAAGGCCTTGAGGCTATCGGGTTAAAGCTGCAAGACCAGGTCTTGTCAAATTGGATGTTACAAGTAGAGCAAAAATCCTGTACAAAGAACCAGGATATTCCAAGTGTAGAAGATTTTTCTGATTTTATGTAACTCTATTTGCATGTACTTAATAATTTTGCTAAAGTAAAATGTTTTATAAACAGTTTTATATGTAAATGTACGCTGTAAATATGATAATTATTATGTTACACTTGTATTAAAGGTTTTCACCATGCAAACAACTTTTGTGAAAATGATTTTTTCTATGAATTGTACATTGAAGTTTTATATATATGCATCAATGTAAAGAACATTTACTAAATTTGTACCGATACTTTATATTGTTTGGCAATGAAAACAACTCCATTGATGAATTCTTTGCAATACTTAATTCAATATGTGTATTACATATACTATGTCAATGGGTTACATATCATTTATTGGTTAGATTTTCAGTTACAAAATAAAGCGAATATTTTTACTAGCTTTGTATTGTAAATTTGTAATTAATCTTAACAGAAATTGCAAAAGACGATTAAGTCTGGACCTACATTGGAAGGGGAGAGGAAACCTCCTGCATCCTCGGTGAGAGAAGCACCTGCTCCACAGCCCCAGGACACGGCTGTACCTATGACAGACGATGATATCGAGGGTCTCCCTGATATATCACAGGAGACGGCCCCCGATAGCATGGTTGAGGACTACTCAGGTACAACTAGTGCAACAAGGGTGGGGCTTGAAGAAAATTATAATATATACAGTACATAGTTTCATGCTTTGGATGTGTGTGAATATTGCTATAGAACAGGAAAATTGTGAGGAACACATACCGGTATAATCAGTATAGCATAATATCAACATATTTAGGTGAGGGATACGAGGAGGAGATGGAGGAGCAGCCTTCCTCCCATCGCCTCGCCCAGAGTATGGGAGTCAGTGCCCAGAACATGCAGGTCATGAAGGCCTCCTTCTTCCACGAGGAGGATGTACCACAGCAGCCAGGTAAAGTACCGGGTTACATTGGTTCTAATTAAAAAGAAAGAACTGGTGTATGTCTTCCATGTGTACAACCGGTTAAACAACTGGTACATAGTTTATACATCATTACACTATACCATATTGTAAATTATGTTAACAAATTCTTATAAAAAACAAGCTATTTTGACTTTGACATTTCCATATAAACAATTAACTGAACAAATGAAACATAAGTCATTCATGTATTGTACCATACTATTTTGTAAATTATATGCTTACACACTGTTATGAACACCCTATTTCATTATAATTTGCTGATTTGATATCTGCAGTATACATGTTTATTAATGGTAGGCTGATGCATGTACATTACTCGGTGTGTGTAATGTAGGATTGTTGTTTTGACAGATGTATTGAGTTCAACTCGTCTAGAGGGAAAGCGAGGACCAAGCATGTTTAGTTCTGCCTACAAGAATTCTTTTATGTCGCCTGTAAAGCTTTCCAGTGTTCCAAAAAGTGCCAATATTGAAAAAGAAAGGGGTAGGTTTTTAAAATTAAGACATTTAAATTTTTACAGTCTGTATTAAAAAAAATTGAGAAGTGGTCGACAGTGGCTGTATGTGAAAAGGTATGCTTGGACACTTGGTGAGTTTTCTCTGGGTACTCCGTCTTTCTCCCAAATAATATTCCCTTCAGGCTAACATCCATGCCAGTGAGAGATATTTATATAAGTTGTAAAACTTGTTTATTAATCGCTGTGAAATAAATAAGTTTAGTTTTTTGAGAATTTTTTTAATATGGAGTAAATTTTGTCTTTTATAATGTCAGGGAGGATAGATGTAAGAGTTAATGCTTTTGAATAACAAATGTAAGTTTCTTAGATATGAAACTTGACTAACACTTCTATGCGATTGATATTTACCGGTATACATGTATTAACATTAGTGTTCGGTTTAAACCAGATATTGAATTAAAATTGAGTTTTTGGAAACTACAGGAGCTTTTCCCCCTCGGATAGTGACTCCCGAGCCAATCCGGCCGGTTAAGTCTAAATATCAGATGCCTCCAGTGGATGAACACCAGCCCATTCCAAGCGGGATGAAGTCAGATGATCTTCCTCGAAGGATTGTTGGATCACGGATAGCAAGGGCTATCCCAGAGTTCAACAAATCCAACATGTATGATAAGCAGAATGTGATCTGGGATGCAGGTCTAATCCATGGGCGGTCATTCCGTGTAGGGTGGGGCCCAGGGTGGACACTTGCTCATGCTGGGTTAACTGTCACTGACAGAAGCACAGGTAAAATATGATAGTTTTATATTCTTAGAAAAATTTGTTGTGATTTTGTTGTTAAATAAGATTCTGTCAAAAGCATAAGATCATAAGATCATCCTTTTCATGCAATTTGCATAAAGTACGTACAAGTATTTTGGTTTCTGTGTATTTTTAGGAGCAGAAGAAACTTCTTTCTCCATGTTATCAGGTTCAAGAAAAAGGAAAATTGGCCAAACAAATTGGAATGTTGCTCTAGAGAAGCTAAATGCGACATCTTACTTCCAACCAGATGACCCAATAGTAGTGGTAAGATATGTTATCCTTTCTCTTTGCTGACATACACTTCGTTGAAAATAATTGGGTTATTCTGATATACATAAAAGGATATAAAGTTACAGCCAAAGCTATCTACACTAAGAAATGGATGTGTAATACTGTGGAATCATTTAATTTCGTGGGGGCCAATTTTTGTGGACTGTCAGTATTTTGCTTATTTGTGGGTATGTAATTTTGTGGATTAGTCGGTTTTCAGTTTCAGTATGAAAACTAAATCTATTATCATTAGTTTTCGTCAAGGGTGTAAATTCGCGTGTGAGGGTTACCCATGAATATTGAGCCACCACGAATTCTAATGATTCCACAGTAACTATACATGTATTTTGTTTCAGCGTAACCACGAAGAGTTGCTGTCCATTCAGCTGGAACATGCAGGGAGAGATGTGGAGGAGGGGTGTCCTGTCTTTGCCCCCAGGGATGGGGAGGTGTCCCTACAGCACATAGTGGAGCGCATCAAGCAGGACAAAAACGATACAGGTAAAGGGACATAACTGCTGCAAAGCTCTATCTGCTATTCTGGTTCTTCAATACAAGGACCAGGAAACCTTATTAACTTATGCAGTGGATATAAATGTGTACATACATTGTACTTCACATTATTTGCATGAATAATTTCTATTAGCTGTTTGGACTAATGTCCTAAAAAAAATTCAGATTTTTTACCCATTACAATAGGTTAAAGGGGCATGGTCACGATTTGGGTCAAATTTTATTTTTCTGTTTTTGTTATTTGCAATGCTTTAAGAATGCATTTCTAATGATCAAATGAAATTTGGGTGCCAGTCGTTGAGTTTTAAGCAAGATACAGGGCTTGCAATTCTTCGTCATGTAAACAAGGCTTGTGCCCTGTTTTTGTTTACATAGGTTCGATATACCAGTAAAAAATCTTTTTAAAGCTGGTTTGTCTATCTTATTATTCATTTTAAACATAAATAAACAGTTCGTTACGATTAACACATTTATTTTAGGTCTTAAACTGGAATTTTTACTTCAACATTCAAAATGTAAACAAACGCTTTGTTTACTTGCTTATGACTCATCAAATGACACTCAAATTTTGGTTGCCTATTAAAAATGCCTTACTGGAGCATTGTAAACGTTAAAATCGAAAAAATAATTTTTGACCAAAATCATGACCATGCCCCTTTAAGTGCTTGTATGCAGTGTTTTGTTTTTTCCAGAGGGACATCCAGACCATGCCAGTGTTAGCTACGCAGAAACAATCTGGAACCTGTGTGCTGCTTTGTTTGGAACGCTACCAGGTAGGTATTAAGATTTATTGAGTTACATATGTAGGTATTGCCAGTTTTCATGATTGACATAAACAGTTAACATTTGAATTACATGGAAGTTTGCATTGTGTTTCAGATGACATTGTGAATAACTATGAGCTACAGAATGCTAGGAGAGAGGCAGTTTCTAGGTGGCTTTCTTCTACAGCCAGGGACAAAATCCAAAAAGAGATTCATGAAGCCAAATACAAGGTCTGGATATTTCTGTTTGAATTGATAAAAAATTGTGTGCTAATGTAAATGATTTAGATGTTTTGTCTCCTATATACCTGTGCAATTTTTTTTTATTATTCATTGCAGGGAAAGAATCACCTGCCTGCTTTATTTGCTCACCTGACAGGTAGACAGGTAGCAGCAGCCTGCAGCCTGTCCCAGAAGAGTGGGGACACACGGCTGGCATTGGTCCTCTCACAGTGCATGGGTAGTCCCTATCCCAAACATTTACTGGATATGCAGCTCAATGAATGGGCCGAGTTAGGGGTGAGTAATCGCATTGTCAGCATATGCTACATGTGATTTAATGAAAAATGTACAGTTGTTATAAAGAATGTGAGATGTATTCTGATACAGCCTTCTGTTTGATAGGCCTACAAGTTTATAGAGGAGCTGAGACTAAAGCTGTACGTTCTCCTTGCTGGTCGTATGGTGTGGCAGACTCCTCAATCTGTCGTCAACACTTGTATGGACTTGGACTGGAAGAGGGCTTTTGCACTTCATTTATGGTGTGTTATTAATTTAAAGTGTACTTGAAGGTTCAATTTTTTTGCGCCATTTTTTAACAGATTTATGCTTTCATATAGGTATGTGTGTGTATTCTGTGAGATGAATGTGAACATTTTAGGTACATGTGCCCTCCAACTGCACCAGCCCAGATCACCAAAGCTCTGGAGGAGTATGAAATGGGTTGTAGTGGAGATTCACCCTTGGGGATGTATTGTAGCCCTCCATTGCCACCATATCTAGAGGAGGATCAAATGGGGGACACAGAAAATATCCGAGATACTGCATACCATTTGCTCAAGTTATACTCGGAAAGGACCTATGCCCTTGAAAGTCTTTTTAATCCTAGATCTTCAACTGCAAATCACATGGACTATAGACTCAGGTTTGTTGGTGAAATTTTAGACTGATATGAATGATATTTTGTACAGTGTGGTCATGAGATATAAAACCACTTGGTATAAATGATAGATAAACTTTTTGCTGATGATTTATTTTCCAATATAGTTTTATATTTTGTGAACTCATGTTTGTTACTTTATATATGCTTTAAATCTGTGTATGGTTTTATGTTGTTAATGTTCCTGATTATGATGATGTGGTAATTGTCAATAATTAAAGTGAATTGAATTAAGATTTGGCTGCTTGTTGTAGCTGGCACCTGCTGCAGGTACTCCAGTCAGTGCAGGCCCAGTATCGCCATCTGTCGGCCTACAACACCACCTGTCTACACCTCAGCTTCGCCGCTCAGCTCGAGTCCATAGAAATGTGGGAGTGGGCGGTCTTTGTAGTCCTACATCTGGAAGACAGAAGAAGGTGAGAGAAAAAGCATTTACACTTTGTTCAAATATCTGCTGATATTTTAAGGATAAAAAAATCTATTGAATTGGGATGACTGATATAATGAAAAGTACTCATTTTAAAATTGTTATGTTTATTCTCTTGCCTCTTCATGTTTCTTTAACATTTTGTAATTTGATTTTTTTTCTGTAGTCGAGAGTGGAGGACGCGAGATCTGTTACACAGATATGTCTCGGTAGAGGAAGAGTTCAATGAACAGGAAGTCTTTGTCAGAGAAAAGCTTGGTATACCAGTCGAATGGATTCACTACGCAAAGGTTAGAATCTTATAAAGTTATAAACAGCCGTCAAATCTGCTGTAGATGTGCCTACAAATAATGAAGAGGTGACATTTTGCAATGTGTTCATTTATAGTTTTAATGTAAACACTGAATTCAAAATATATGATTTGTTTCAAAGGCTCTGAAAGCTCGGAATGATAGAAATCACCATGCTGAAGCCGTTCACTTGCTGAACTCAAAGCGATGGAATGAGTGTCATAAAGTCTTGCTGTGCCATTTGTCATCAGATGCCATTATTAATGGTGAGTAGGAATTCATCCTTCCTTTAACTAATGTTTCAACAAAAAAACTGATACTTCAGTGTAAGTTATTAAGGTTATATAGTTAGCATTTTTAACTTGATTAGTAGAGTTATAGCTAAATGGGAGGTTTTTTTTTTACTTGTAGAAAATCATGGCTACCTGCATCGATTTCTGGTGGAGTTGGCCCCACATGACAGGTGTAAGCAGATCGTGGACTGGTCTGCTGGGGGTCAGGTGTTGCTGGATTACATCACACTGGTCAGCAAACTGGAACAAATAAAACTAGACATCGAGAGAAATGAGGTAAAACTCAAGTCACGTACTATTGATTTTCTTTTCCTAAGGTCACTTGCAGCTAATTATAAATATGTGTGTACATGTATATGATTTACTATCTTTATTTTAGCAGGGAAGAGGTGTAGCTGTTGATAGTTTACGGACAGACATTACATCATTATGTGACAGAATATCTAATTTACCTTGTTACCAATCCAGAGACAGGTAAGTTATATACATGTACTTGTAGTTGACTTACAAGTCAAAGTCAGTGACAGTCATTCCCCACGATTAAATTTACTACTAATATATTCATATTTTGAATGTTTGCCAATACTGGTATATTTAAATCTGTGCTTGTAATGTCTTATTTCTCAAATTTCTCTAAACTCAAACAATTTTAAATATGAAATAATTATGAAAATGAAATGACAGAAATATTTCAAAACTATTACAAAGTAATTTGTTTCAAGCTTTGTTGCATTGTACATGTACATTATCTTTCCCATGGTATCAAGAATTTCTAAAAAATGTTGTTTACAGAGACAAATGAATTGAAATGAAGATTTGAGGTGTATTTTGTAGGCTGTGCCAGTCAGAGATATCTAAGAGACTGTCTGTTCTCTTCCACACCATTCTTAATTTACAAGGAGATCAAGACCTCTCTGTCAGGTAAACGCCTACATATTGTCTTTTTTAACCGGGTTTTCTAATGGAAAAATCCAGTTATTAAAATGGTGAAAATGGCGGGCGGCTGCCAAAAGGGTACCCTCATTGTACGGATAACTCCTCCTACAGTTTTCAAGATAGGAAGTTGTTCTTTTGCAGATTAATTGTACATATATATATATCAGAGGTGTGCATATTGCTAGGATTTTGATTTCCGATAATTTATGGGGGAAAAAAACCAGCTTTTGAACTTAGTCATTTTTTCGCAAAATATTGCATATAGGGTACTCCATTTCACTGGATACGAGTTGACATGGATTATGGATACATTTCACATAAATGAAAACCTGGTTTGCTGTCACATTGACAGCTTTTCACTTGTTTTGTAACATAATTGGTGTAAAAATTAGCATATCCTGTACATCTTGATCTGTATACTGGGTTAATTTTGCTGTGCATTTTTTTTTTGCCCTTCAACATCATCAAACGTTTTCATCCAAACAGTTTCATTCTAAATTCACCCGAACATGGTTAGAAATATAAACACTATCTAATTTACACAGTTATTTATAAAATGTTTTGATTTCGCCCAGTTTTAAATTTGCCTGCTGACATCAAGAGCAAAGGGGGTGAAAATGAAACTCAAATATCTCCCTTTATACAGTATCCTGCAATAAACTTATTGCCAGTAAATGAATATAGTTATAAGCTTATTTTTTTTAACAGATTAATGGCACCCTACATAGGACAGTTACCAATGCCAGAAGATTACAGACTGCAGGAACTGAGTAGTTTGACTCGCAATTTCTCAGCCAGTTATTTAAGGCTATAAACTGAAAAGAAAGACTTTTAAGTAATTTAAACAGTCAAACTCATCTTGAATCTATGTGCAAACTGTACTCCAAAGGGATGAATGCCTGTTCTTTGTATGAGAACATGTGCTGTTGCAGATTTTATCAATTCCCCTATGTTCAGAATGTTTGTTCATTGAAGGTATAGAAGAATTGAGTGTCAAGTGTTGTGGAAATGGGAGAGAAGTGATATTGTTTATGAGAAATAGGGAGAATTACCGGTACTCATGACTTTCAAAATGTCAATGGAAATTGAAAGCACTTCATTAAATCACAGAACAGCTGAATGTTGTGAATATTTACATGTATGAACGTTATTGTTTGTATTGATAAAATAAAAAAAAATGAATGAAATTCTTTTGATGGATTTTTCTTTTAGCTTATCAGTTTTAGTTATAATCTAGGGTTTAAATATATAATGAGAATGAAAAGGAAGTGTAGGAAGCTTAATTTTTCAAGCCATGTCTGCTATTTGGGTTCACGTTTAACATACAAAATTTATATCTGTGTATTTTTTCTATTTCATAAATACCCAGTTGCAAATTCTGTCGACTTTTAAGCAGAGCACAGAAAAACACCTGGAATGCATTGCTATGCTAGAATACAAAATGGAATCAGTTCCCATCACTTTTAATATTGGCTAAACAACAGTGAATTTCTCCTCTGTGGTACATACTTATTTAGGCTATACAATTTAATGAATTTAAGCATACGTATCAACAAATGATACAGAGACCTGCTTTAATATATATACAGTATATAAAATTTGTATAAAGGGGTTGTCGTGGGCACATACATAATACATTCAATGTTCAATGTCTTTCCAACAAATTAAGAAATCAGTATTGAACAAGATATTGCAGCAAAAGTTACTTATGAAGAACTGGAATATAATGATATCTTGGAGACAAATATTAAGTCATCTTTTCCCAGCTATTAATTAATAAAGGATATTCAACAGCTGTAAAAAAAAAAATAAGTCGGGTCTTCATGACTCAGGTACAACGGAATTTATTTTTATTTAATTAAAATAAAGAGTATTTTGTTTCGTTACAAGCTAATCGGGCCTTTATTGCTCAGGTGAGCAATTTGGCCTCTGGGTTTCTATGTGTTAATCGGGAAATCCGGAAAAAAAAATTACGTTCTCAACTCCACATTTACATTGCACATGCGCACTTCTGACCCACGAAAAAGCGTCGAAAATGGCGGAATCTTTGAGGCGACTTGTGAACATCGGTACATTTACTGTACTCCAGGAGAAACTAGAGCGATGGCTGGACAATTACTACGTAAGTAAAGGATATTTACACGTATATTCAGTAGAATGCAATCACAAAATATGCCATCTTCACTTGCAAAATTTTAGCAAATCGTGTTCAATCTTTTCGTTCATGTCTGGACTCGGTTGCTAAGGTTTACGGACACCTGCACTAGTCATGTATCGTGAAAGTCAAATGAAAAATTCATATGTCAGATGAAAAAATCATAGTCTGAAAGGCATGGAAGCGTTATATTTCGAGAAAACTTCGTAATTTTAAGGAAATATCAATGTTTTCATCTTTTAAAGCTCCACAATCATAAGTGATAATCAAATGGACCCGTTTTAAAGATTTTGTCAATTCAATAGTTTATGTATATTTTTGATGAGTTTATTTAAACACAAAGTTAATATAACTAGCTTAATTAATTCATATTTGTTGACTTGTATTGTACAATTGTTTGCATGTTAACTTGCTTTGTATAGACATATTGGTCTCCCATTTTAAAGATATGATTACATTGCAACAAAGCAATCAATTGTCAGCAGTAGCCAGCTATTACCCCACTCAGACTACTGAAGTATAGGTGTCATGCACTTCTAAATAACCTGATTGTTTACCTAGTGTCATAAACCAACATACACAAACTTGTTGTTAGAATCAAAAGCTGTCATTGTACATGTTTATACTGTCCCACTCTTCTTTTATTACCTGTTCAAAAGGCTAATTGTGAGTCAGACTTTCATACCTTCATTATTTACATGCTCAAATATCATGGAAGATTTGATACTTGCATCAGTCATAATTGGAATGCTAATTGACTATGCATGCAGAGTGACACAAATTATTGAAGTCAACATGTAGATAGAGGTTCAAATTCATTTATTAAGTTTCTCTCTTTTTTACTTTTATAAGACTTTTAAAATTATTAATTAACTTTTAAGTTTATGGTCAAATTCTGACTGAAGTCTTTTTTGATAATCTTGGGGCAAGGTTTCTTAATTCTTGTTTTTCTTGATGTTGTGATTGGCAATGCACCTTTATTCATGAGAGAATATGCACTGTACATAAAGATGAAAAAGATTAATCATGAATGAATCACTGATTAAATCACTTTTATAAAAAAAAAATGTCTTTAACACTAAATAATGTAACGGTTAAACCTTTCCTTTAATGGTATTTCAAGTGTATACAGGTAAAAATGTCAGCAACCTTTAATAAATTTTGGTCCTTTCTGAATGAGATAAAACCAACCCTAATTGATGGGGGAAACCTTTTTGTTGATAAATGTACCGAGTATTTACACTCCTTTAAATATTGTGACGTTAAACTAGCAGGAATTTAAACACTTTTGGCCTAATCTTGATGTCAATAAACATAATCTTTGGTCTATGTAAACGTCAGTGAATATTCGTAATCAGAATTCCTTTGATAGTGAACTAGTATTGGTGTGTATTCCCGCCATTGAGCTGGAATTTGCATGCCTCAGCAAGTTCCGGCTTCTCACAGGACATTTAAATGTTTGTACAAGTTTGAACTAGAATATAGTAGGTAAAATTACATGCCATTTAATTTTAGCCAAGCCTGTGTAGGGCAATTCTTTTAATGAATGCTTCATATGACACTGCAAGAAAAAAAATCAATGAATAGTACCTCAGGCTTACTGGTTATTTGGTGTCAGTAATGTGCTTGTTGACAATAGATGTACATTGTACAATTCATTTGGTCTTTTGAAATCTATCCTGCTTTTATAGAAATGAACAATTAATACATTCTTCAGTATAAATGATTGAAAGCCAAATAAGATTTTGTAAGTGAGTTTTTTACACTGTGCAAATTACTATGGTTGTTGGTTGTTTTTTTTGTAATAAAAACATGGGCAGTTTAGAAATTTTATTTTTAGGTGTTTATTTTTTAAGTTTTTGTTTTAAATATGGAGTTCTTTATACATGTATTAAATGTTTAATGATGTACAACTGTATAATGCACATAAACTTTAAAGATGTTTAGTAAGTGTATACAATCTACATACACATGCTGAATATCTATTTGTTTTAACGAACCATTCAAGTTTAGATTCTGGACTTTGTGAACTCTTAATACAGTAAAACACAATTAAAGCAAATATGCCTATAATGAATAGACGCTTACAGCGAAGTGATTTTTGTTCCCCCTGACTATATAACATGTTGTAAATTTGACGGATATAACAAATTTTGGTTATAACGAAGCAAAATCACCCATCCCTGGCACTTCGTTATAACCGTGTTTTACTGTATATGACTGTATGCCTTTTTTCATTGATTAAAGCTGATTACAGCCTGCTACTATTAAAACAATTAATGTCAAGTAAAATCAATTTGCACTCGGTACATCAGTCTCATCTATTTTTCATTGAAAATAAAAGGCTAGTTACTATGGGACAAACTAGTTTGATAAAGTATTGCAGATTACATAGAATACAGGTAGATTTAGTATGGCAAGATCCACATTTTATTGAAACTTTCAAGCTAAACACTAAACTCTGGTTCAAGCCAGGTGCAAGGATCTGGAATTAATCTGCAGAGCACATTGAACCATTTTAAAGGCATTGAACCAATCTAAATTAAAAATGCTAGGCACAAGATTATATAGACTACTTGCTACAATTTTTTATGCATTTGCAGTTTCTTTATTGCTATCAGGTTAGCTGCAAATGTAAAACTGAAAAGGGAAATCAATTTAGATTAAGTTTGCCCTGCTAATATTAATGGAAGGGGATATATCATTCACTATGTGTATAGTATTTTTTCTTGCAAACCTATTAGTTTGCTTTGCAGGTATTTCAATATCCATCTATTGAAAAGAATCCTAGCACAATATTGATACAAACAATCAAACCATTCTATATGATATATATATATACTGCATGGACAGTGGACAAGTTTCATGTATTGAAAGAAGTGTATTCAAATGTTTCCTGCTGTACTTATTGCATGTATGGACCCATTGATTGTTCATTTGAATTATTTATTTTGTAGATAAATACATGTGATCAAAATGTAGCCAGGTGCTGTGAAATAATAGAACTCAATGCCAAAGTTCAAGGACAGCTGTTCAAACTCCTACAGGTCACTGCTGAGTCAGGTAATGTCAAAGAACTTAGCATTTGAAATTAAACTGGAAAATCCTGAAGTAAAATTGTTCATTTGTTAAAAATGTATACATGTATTTTGAACAAGTACCAGCTGTAGCACTATAGCTTTGGTAATGAAAATGGATTTTGCATAGTTTAGAAAATTATTTAAAATTATTACCTGATCCACAAATTTGCATATTTTATTCTTGATAGCAGTAAGCAGGTCACAATGTTTCCAAAAAAGGGTTTTTTAAAACAGTTGATATCAGTATGCTTACACAATAATCGTGGATTTAAAAAAAAAAAAAATTGGGAGGATTCCCTTTTAGTTATTTTTACTGTTGGAAACTGTGGATCCCGTATTTAGTCTAATTTAGACAGAATGATGGTCCAACTTACACGTATTGATATAAATTGTATTAATGAATCAGAATAAAATCATTGCATGGTGCTGACAGAGGAATAATTACAGATATAAAATGCAAAGTGGTCAAGATCAGATCTGTGTTTCTAGCATATCTCAACTTGATATTCCTTTCCCTTATTTTGCTGGTTTGAGTTATGGAAGTGCATAGATAAGAGAAAAAGAGGCAAACAGGGTGTACTGGGGATAATGGTGTTTGTTGATTTCATAACCTGAACAGTCTATCTGATCTTGAGTGTCATACTTTGTTCAGTGATAAATCAGATTCCACAGGGTGTGCAAATATGTCTCATAGTTACCATTAGAGGGGAGAGAAAGGGTAAACCCGGCCCTTCTTTCAGGGATATTGAAACTGAAATCTACTCATAAAAATGTTGTGTATTTCAATTTAGTGTTGACAGTTTGCCAAATGTTTTGCACAAAATGATTACCTGGTAAATTATGCTTGACTTTAGTCTAAATTAAATATAATTATAACATAAGTAAATATCGTTGGATTTGGACCAAAACAGTTAATTAGCTGAGCTGTAATCTGATTATAACCTTCGATCGTTCTGTCCACTAGACTCCACTTGTCCGTTCATTGTCCCATTTCTACGAGTTTATACAACCGCTACCTGCCTGAACTTTCTATCTAATTGTGTTCTGTCTGTCATGCAGTAAAATGATCCTGAAAGGGAGCTTTTATTTCCATGAATAGCTATTATGCCAGTGCACAATGCTTGAAACTCTTTTGATACTTTATGTCAATATAATGTGAAACTTGTATGCAGAAATTCATATTTTATCTTGGCTTCTCCTTCTGGAAAAATGAACAATTTGCTTATCATGCAAAAACACTATAGTATGTAACATGCAACAGGCAGGTTAATTCCATTAGAATTTATTTTGTAAAAATTCCCCTTACTTTTTCAAAAAGATTAAAGAACATGTTTTGCCACACTATGCTCTTTTTGTGTTGTTGAATGGGCCTATGCAGACTTCAATTTACACATATCATATATTGTTTATAAATATGTCAATGAATGTGATTTCAATTTTTACAATTTTTATATGTGCAAGTTTATAAGGGAAAGCAATATAATACAGATAACACTTTAGGATTATTCAAAATATTGGTAATTATTTTTATCCTTATTTTATAATCACATGAGCAAATATATGAGATTATACTGAAGAATATTAAATTTTGGGCTTGTATTTCAGTGAAATGTCTTTATTAATTAAAAAAAAGTGAAAGGGGAAGGGCATTATCAAATGTTACCATCAAATTCATGGAATTAATATCATTATAAAAATTTGTTTAAATCTGATTGCCTGTGGTGTGTTTTAGGTGGCATGTATGGAGGGGCCAGTATCATCAAGTCCCGCCTCTTGCCGTTCCTGGGTCAGAATTTCTTCACCTCGGGAGGGTCAGTCACCGCCGATACAAGCCTCAGTGTCCTCGCTGAGGCAGCTGCCAAGAACCGTGAAATTGACGACCTGCAGGACATGTACGAGACCTCACTCAACGAACTGGAGGCAGACCTCAAGGACAAGGAAGCAGAGAACCAGGACCTCAGAGATGAGTATGTGCCTCAGTAACAAAGGTCCTCACGGAAGTGTTGTATGTGCCTGCAAATAACCTTTTATATGCCAATAAGGTGATGAGAGGTAGTTCAGGGGAAGGGAAATACAACATAGGCCAAAGGGATTAAGTTACGGTTCAAAGAATTTAAAGTAAATATGATTAGGGTTTGCAAAATATGGAAATATTTTAAATTGTGCAGTGAATTTTCAGTATTATGTATAAAATGGTAGGTGAAAGAGTTGATGATGGATTCCAGATCTGAAATCTGCTTGCAAAAGTATATGATCAGTTCAAAGATTCATGAATTGATCCTCTTAATTATTATTATGTTATTGATTAGAAAGATAGGGAGTGCAATAGAAACATAAAAGCAACATCAAAATAATTTCAACACAGACAATTGTTACTTACAAGCATCATATACATAAAAAATTCCTTGTACCAAAGCCGATCCTAGGGAAAAAAATATATTGGATATGTACGGTACATGAGGTTCATGTAAGAGATACATGTATAAACAGGAGGTTAGAAGGAGGTGTGTACTGGGGTTACAGATGAATGTTTTCTGATAAATTTGATACCTTTACAGACTTCTTGACGCAAAGACTGAATTAGACCGCAGCACTCGTACATCAACCAGCGACAAGATATTCCTCGAAAATGAGAACCGAGATCTTCGCAGAAAGTAAGAGTCTTTAATTGTTTGTTTGTCTTTACACAGATTATTGGAGGCAAAAGATAATCTCAATAGGAGTCTAAGGGAGTCCACTAGCAACAAAATGCTAGGAGAGGTTGAAGTCCGAGAACTACGCAGAAAGTAAGAGCCTGATCAAAGCGGCGAACCCTATAGCGCTCTTACGCCTCCATCTCATATTATCATAATTTAATCTTCTCATTTTTTTTTTGTTTAATTTTTAAAAATAGATACTTTGTATATTCCAAACCCTCCATATGCTGTTTCTGCTACATTGTTTAAAAATATATCGTATATGTATCGTTGAAAGCTTGGTACCAGCATTATTGTGTATCATCCTTGCTTCTCGTGTAACGATCACCTCTACATTACTCGTGTTCTGCAAACATCCGGTGTTGGTTCTCGCTGTTGCTTCATCTCTGTGGGTTTGGTGCACCTAATACCCCCAAAATGCTCTTATGTTTCAGCTTTGTCTGCAAATCCATATATTTATTGTCATTGTACAATTTTAACAGAATCAAAAGTGCTTTCAATGTGTAAGAAAATCCTCTTTGAAATTTGTTTCAATGTTTAAAAGAGTTTGAGAGTTCTTTGTTGTATATATATTAGAAATTATTGTGTTCAAGCTTTACAGTTAATTTAACATTCATTTTATCAAAGTTGAAAAAATAAATAATGATTCAGAATGCAATCAGTATGAAAATTTAACCATAAATTGTTCTCTCATAAATGTTACCGTATTATCTATACATCTGATTTATTCAGTTGTTGGAACTTTGTTAATTTATTATCTCCCCTATATATATTCACCCATGTATATCAATAAGAACAAAAGTTTTAACAAGTTCCTAAAGATGTGTGGCATTTTCTTTTTGACATTCATTTGTGTAGACTAGCATTAGCGGAAGATGAAGTGCGAACATTGCGATCAAAAGCGGGCATGATGACCGATTACGAAACTCAGATTCGTCACTTACGTGACGATATCGCTCTTCTGACGGCCCGCCGAGATTCCCTGTATCGGTCCACTTCCAGCTTCGCTAAGGACGACAGTATTTTGTCCTCCACTATTCGGGAGGAGAAGAAGCCTGGGTAAGGTGTCGGAGCGACACATCGCTTGGCTTAGCTTCACTGACCCTTAGCTTCACTGACCCTTAGCTTCACACACTTGTAGTCTAACATCTGGTGATGGAAAAATGTCTCTTTAATTTTTGTCTGCATAAACTGCTTTCTTTTTTTTATAACTGCAAAATCATCTTCTTTTTTTTAAATTTATATCTGTTGTAGTTTTAATATTGTAATTTTATATACTCAGAGTTCAGACTGTTTTCTCTAATCTTTCTGTATTTGAATGAAAGAAATAAGGTTATTTCACAGTTGGAGAAAAAATCTTGGGTCTAACACAAACATTTACTAAGATATCAGAGATAAAACAGAGCTTGTCATACTAATGAAAAACAACAGGGCATGCTTTAGTTTGTACCAAATCTCAGATAGTCACACAACTATGGAGTGTCATGTCAATAGGAAGGAGTTATATGACTTCCTTATGTTGAATAAAAGATACCATATTTCATATTTATATGTCAGATTTTGAAAAAACTAAATTTTAGATATTTACAATCAAGGTTGAGATTTAGCCAGTTTAGAAAATAAGTTGCAAGTTTACATCTAACATTGAGAAAAGGGGCATTGATGATGACAAATGTTTCTAATCAATTAACAACTTACACTGATTGGTGGATAAGGGAAGGTTTGCCTGGTGTGGATATATGAAACATAATTCTACCAAAAGTTGGGGCAAGGGTAGGGTGGACAAATTTGTGAAATTTTCTTATTTCTCTTTGTGCTTACAAAACATGTATTCAATTCCTTGAAGAAATCAAATTATTTCTTGGTATTGTCTGAGATTGCAACAGATTAAAACACAAGTTACTCTCTTTATTATTTTTCAATGTTTAATTAGCAAACTTAAGATTTTTTCTTTGTTGAATTCTTTTCTCAAGAAGAGAAAGTTAACAGTTTTAATGAAAAATGTTTAATCAGCAAATTTTTTTTTGCATTTATGAAATTTTATGTCTGAATTCCTCACATAATAAAAAAAATATGAAAACATTATTATGATATTCAATACAAATGCAGTTAAAGTATACTGAATTAAGGGGACATTTTTCACATGCCTAGTAGTATTAGTTCACTGGAGTTCCACACTGTCAACAGACCACAGTAGAGGAGGAGCGTCATTAGTCACCCACCCCAGCAGTTACAAACCCCACCCCCTATTATAAACCCCTTCCTATATGTCACTGTTCTTCTCCAGGCTAGCTGATGCCCAGGACGAAATTCACAAACTGCGCTCTAAGGCAGGTCTGGTTGATGATTATGAGAGACAGGTTAGAAACCTGAGGGATGAGCTGTCCCTAGCCTCCACCAAAAAGAGCTATCTGGACAAGTAAGTGGCCACTGGGAAAGGGGTACATAGATAGCAAGTCAGGATTTGTTATACCCTGGTACAAATATTTTATTGTAAGATCCATGCAAAACTTAAAACATCAGATGACTTACCATGTCAGACTTGGAGATGGGTCTGGACAAGAAATTACATAGAGGTAAGTAAAAGGCATCTATTGAAATCTTGATGATGGCAGCTTCCAGCAAAGTCAAAAATCGGAGAATATTCATTTTATCGTAACACACCGTTATCTTTTTTTTTTTTTTTTATAAATGTTTTATTTTGGTTGCATTTTTCTTTCAAATTTGTTATGTACTACAGTTTTAAATGTATGTGTGTAAGTGTGATGTACAGGTAATTCTTCAAATCTATTGAAAATTCATGTCATATAAATCAATGTAGTAGATAGAAAAAGATGTGATCACGTTTTTGACTCCTCCTTAGTATGAAGTGTTCACTAAAAAATATATAGCCGGTAGGTAATTAGAACAGTAGAAAACTTGTTATTAGTGACTCTATAAACCCTGGGTAGCAGTAGAGATGATTAGAGACCAGGTAATGTATGATGCTCTCTACCCTCAATGGCCAACTGCTTGTATTGTGGCCCGAGTGCTAGAGTTCCTTATGTGTGTGTGTCACTGTGAGTCTTTTATCCACAGTTAATAGAGAGCATGATAAAGAAAATTATAGCACAGATCACAAAATACTTGAATGCAGTTAAACGAACCTAATGAATCACCACTTATTGATCTGCATGACTTTCACCAATGTAAAGGAAAACACATGTACCAATATATATGGAGATTTTAAAACATGTATAATGAAGAAACAACTGGTAACTGAACTCATTATTTAATCACTAAATCAAATGAAATTATTGAATATATCTCAAAGTTTTCAAACTTTGTTTTTATATTTAAAAAAAAAAAATGTTTAGAATTTAAAAGAAACTGAATTTTATTGGCTTGGGAGTTAAAAACAGTTGCGATGTGAATTTCAGTGACGTGTACAGCTCCCTTGGTTCCTACCGCTACACCCCCCGGGTTGGATCCCCCCTCTCCATTGATGACCCAGTACAGCGTGTCAGGCAGCAAAACTACATCTCCCGCTGGAACGACATGTTCTCTCAGGACCGTCTAGATGCGATGGACACCCTTCGCAGATACTCGGATGATTACGAAAACAATCAAAGAATCATCTTCTTAGCTATTCAGGTCTGTTAGATGATCAATTGTCAACTGAAATTATGGAACTGTTCCATATGTATGTTGACTTGTTCTAATATTTTGGAAATGTGTGTTAATTGTAGGAAGCCTTCAGTGTAGCTAAGCTGGCTTTCCGTCAGTTTAAGATGAAGGTTCGGGCTAACCTGGCAGCAACTCACATTGGCCCTGAAACCCTGGAGGAGGCGGTACAGGATTACATCAACCGTAACACTGACCTCTGTGACCTCACCGGAATGGTAGCTGTAAGTAAACTGTGTCTAGTATACAGTTCATAGATCAGTCTATAACATTACTGGAGGTTCTTTAATACAACATGTTATTTTTTCTATAGCTTACTGATTTAATTTGATTCATACATCAGTCTTACTGCATTGTAAAAGGTTTTTGCTATACGACATGTTGATTTTTAATTTAGGATGTTATTCGGGCTCTGAACCGTAGCCCCAAGGTCTTCCTTCCACCAGACGCAACCTTCTCCATTGTCCAGCCATTCATTCGCGAGTCCTGCAAACTCGCCTGGAACATGAGTGCTCTGGCTCACCCTCTGGACATCGCTGTAGCAACAGATGCTGAGCTCTTTGACAACAACAAGTGAGAACTCGCTCAATATAGTAAAAAAAAAAATTGTCATGAAACAGTTTTTGTGTAAAATTATCTGATTTTCTATAAAATATTTAACATTTAAGTAAGTTTTTTCCTATGAAACACATGTAATGTGACAAAATAAAAATGTTTTGAAAGATTAGTTTTTTACAGACAGATTTTGTAATATGAGCCCTGTTTAGGAATTTGTTCGCTACTATTATTTATATGTATGTCTTTGTGGTCACTTTAAGGTACCGCCGTAGCTACGACTCTGAGTACACAGCACCACTTGTGAACCACCACATCTGGCCAGCCCTGATGCAGGGGGCCAAGGTCCTGATGAAGGGAGAGGCCTGCACCCGCAGGGGAGCTTCTCTGGTGAGTGAGGGCAGAAAATTACTCTGGAGAAAATAAATTCCTTTTATCCATACAGTGTATTAGTTATGTATAATAATTTTCCATAAGTTTATATAAGGATTTTGCAGGCACAGAAATTCAAATTGTTTTCTAGCTGAAAATTTTGTTTTACCAGTAGTCATATTCATGACATGATGTTTTACAGTATTATACATTAGAAATTTTTCATAAGACAAAAGACTGAATTTAGTTCAGATGTACAGGTATTTACATTCAACTTATTTCTTTTCAAACCTGACTGATGTACACATTCAAGAATCAGAATAAATAAATTTGTTGCAACATTCTATTATTATGGGAATCATTTGGTGACAAAGTGTGTACACCTTGTAACAGTGAATAATTACTTCAGATTGAGGAGATAAAGGTCTGGTAATGTACACCTAGTTGATAGGCTGAAGGGTTTTATGGTTTTATTTGAAGGGAGAATAATGCGGTAGATTTACAGTGCTTATGGGACATATTGCTTCCACTTGCATTCAGGTGGTGCAGGGCTTTTACAGCACTTTCTTTAGATGAGTAATGTCCTACAAGTCAAAATTGTATAAATAGAACAAACTTTACAGAGTTGCTGTTGGAATTGCAAACTGTAAACCTTGATATATTTAATGTCATCGAAGTTTTTTCTAGTTTAAAAAATATGAATCACAAAAATATAATCACAATGCAAACACTTTATAAATTGGTATAAAGATGGTTCCATTTCATTTGATAGTGGTTATGGTGTCATTTTTGGTGTAAACGTACATGTGCCTCAATGAGATATTTCAGCTTTAATGAACCTATCTTATGCAAGTTATTCCAAATTTCTCTTTAAAAAAAAATTGGTAAAACTCAGAAAACAGGTGTTAGCTATTCTGTTCTGCTGCTAATAGATAGCTACCTTGATTTTTCTGTGAGGTGCTATTTTTTTTGCAAAATTTTGCTGTTTCATCTCAACCACAAAAAAATTCAATTGTAAAAATATTTTTTATTTAATTTTTATATCTATAAATTCAAAAATTGCTTTTTTGAATCAAATATGCAAAAAAATTGCACCAACAGAAAAAACAACAGTTATATGGTGTGTCCTCCAAAATAATACTCCACTTAATTGAATGTGTTTGTCTGCCTTTTTAGGGTGCCTCTCGCAGAAGCAGGAGCCCCACCAGGTCAGTGAGCCCCTCCCCCAGGCCCCGCTCCAGGTCCCGTTCAGCCAGTCCCTCCCGCCGCATCCGCAGCCGATCCGTTAGTCCAAGCCGGAGTAGGAGTCCGTTTAGCTCTGGTGCTTGGTAATGAGCATCTTGTGCAACGTGCGTGCCTGTAGTGCACATGATCTGGGTCATCTAGGACTTGATGTTTATTTTTAAAAAGTTTAGAACTTTAATTAGATCACCTCATTCATATATGGCTTGCTAATTTCTATTATTTGATCATTGCTTTATTTTGTTTATGAAAATTATTACAGCAGATTTATGATGGTTTTTTTTTTTTTTAAGAATTTCAAAAGAAGCTGAATCAGTGTTTGAGTATAGTTAAGATTTTTGTATACTGATGATTTTGTGTGACTATTAACCTAATTGTAATATCGTTGTCAAGTTATTTATTGTCAATTTAGCTAACGGTTGTAGAATCCATGCACCATTTGTCTAGCTGAAAATTCTGTTTTTCTGTCGCTAAAATCTATAGCAGGAATGAGGTGAATCTTTGCCATCTTTGGAGTTACCACGGTAACAGGGTTACAAAAGTGCAGAACATGGAACCATGGGAGATAACTATGTTTTACCATGTTATCGAATCAAATCCATTGTTGCTGCATCTACTTCTGTGATAAATTTTAACCTAGAATTAACAAATTGATATTTCATACTTTGTGTATTTCTCTTTCTTTGATTTACTCATATTTTGCCCTCTAATATAAGCTTTTAACAAAAGAAATGCTTTATTCTAGCTTTATACTTTCTTGATATAAAATTGTTTTTTGAAAATCACTGTATATAGTCTCTTCTCACTTGTTTTAGTTACCTGTCCAATAAATCTAACACACTTAGCATAAAATGTTATATAACAAATGTTATATAACATTTACAGTGAACATCTACGTTTGGCCAAATTTCATTTCTTTGGGTGTACTGTTTTGGGGAACTGTAATTTTTTTGGTGCTTGTGAAATTTCATATCCATCTCTGCTGTGATATTTTTGAGTTTGAACTATTAAATTAAATAGTTCACTTTTTCCGTCCATTATTTCATGTTTTTGCTATATATTTTATATAATATCATTGCTTAAGGTATGGAGAGTATTTTTGTTGTAGAGACACTTGTTTAGAAGTTTTATCCCTGTAAAAGCAAGTTGTGTATTTTTATTACACCATCAGTATTTTTGACAAGTTGGAACTGCTTGGTTTTAATTTTACAAAATTCTTTTTAATTAAGAATACATTTATCTCTATTTTTTACCAAGGTTTTCTTTTAATAATCTCTCAAGAGAACAAAAAAAAAACAACCCCGTTGAATTTTATAAAGTTAACACCAGGCAAATCATCATTTGGAAGTCTGAAATGAATGTTGACATGAAGAAAGTGAAAGTAGTCAACAAATTCCAACATGTATTTATCTATTACTGTGATCTAATTCGATTGATATGTTTAAGTGTATTTAAATAGTAAATTATGTGTAGTCAAATATATAATAAATTTGTGGAATTGCTTTTGTTTGTTTATTGTGCTACTGCAACCTGACTGCTAAAATTTTGGCACTGAAAATTCTTCATTGGTTTATCATACTATACATGTACCATGTAATCTTGAAATTGCTCAAGAAGGTGCAATATTATAAGAGGTATCGTACTTCAAGGCATATTTTTTTCACAAAATCCCTCCGTACACTTCATTTGTGCTAGTAATTTTCTAGAAGACCTTTTAATTTTGATTGAAATAAATGAACATTTTCAACCACATTTGATAGAAATTGAGGAACAAATTCGTTAGCTACCCAATTTGTATAAGAAATAGTCATTTTTCCTAAGGTTGTGAACAATTTTGCAGAGAGATATTACTGTACATGTATGTACTTAAATTATTTCTAAGAAGAGAAGTGTGAGAAAAACTACGACAGTGAATAGATATTATATCACCATGGACAGTAAATAACAGATTGTAAAATATTCTACATATAGTGTAAATCTCAAGAGAGGGACACCAAAATAGCAAAGAAGTGCTTTCAAGTAGTTAATTTATATTTGTGTGAAGAATTATACTCATTTCTGGAATCTGGTATTTTACATTAAATGAATCGCTGGTCAATGCTGATTAATATTCAAGGAAAAATTCTGACTCTGACTTTTACAAAAGAATGGTTTGATGGTAAATTTTATGACTTGTACTAATTTGACAGTTGGATGTATAAAATAAAAGGTTATTCAATACATTGTACATAACAAACTGGAAAGTCCATACACAAGAATGCCTATGTTCTAAACTCCAATGAGACTGTCCGTTTTCAATCAGAACCTTTCAGGTCTGTTTGATCTCAAAGTCCAAATCTCTGTTGGTCTTCATTACCGAGATATCAACCCAAAAGTCTAGATTTGTTGCACTTCATTACCAAGACGTACGGAGCAATTCTGAATTGCATCTTGAGTTTTGTAGGTATGGTATAATAAATGTGTGGTGTGATGAACAAAGTATGACTTAAGTCAGAGATTGCTTTATTATTCTGGGGCCAAATCACTGTTGGACTTCCACCCTAAAGTCCATAATTCCCAGACAAAAAAAAAAGAAAAGAATACTGAATTTCCTGCAAATAGCAAATACAATAATATGCACAATTTATCCTAATTTCAAGATCACAACACAAATGCATGTATTTATTTCTTTTATGAAGCTCTTGTGGCTTTTTTCACCTACCTTAAGGAAAATTGAAAAATTAATAATGCATCAATATTTATTGTAATACATGTATACCGGTATATACTAAAAGTAACATCTAATACCTGCATCATTTTCACGCAAAATAACAAATTACATGTGTACTATAACAACAAATGCATAAATATAAAAGTCAGGCAGTTTTGGTCACTTTATGAAGTACAATCAAATATAACAGATTTAATACATTTCAAATTGCACATAACACATTAAATCATATGAATAAAGAATTACAAATACCCTGGTTAGCAAAATTACTTGATATTTTTCCCTGTAAAATAGTTCAGCTTTGTAATACCTTGTCAAAAAACTGAATACTTTAAAAATATTATGTATCAGTATTTAAAAATAAAAGGCATAACAACACTAGTGATTTTGTGATGACAAATCTGCATCAGTACTAAATGTACTTGTCTTCAACCGAAAAAAAAAATAATGAAAAGGTTACCCCACATGAATCACCGGTTCCTATCACTTTCTACAGCATTTCATTAAGGCATGTATATGGTGTAACAAAGCACACAATATCTAGTACCACAAGAATATTTTGAGTGCATTAAACCTTTCATCGAGTCAGAATGAATAAAGGTTTTCTACTTTTTAAGGTGTATAAATTTCGATATCTGTCTTATAAAAAATTCTTACAGTTAAAGTGGACAATATTTTCCATGCAGTTCTTGTTAGTCTAAAATCAGTGGCACATTAACAATATGAGCAGGGTTTTTAGTAATTAAAGCATTTGATATTGGAAGGTGTTTTTTGTAGAGGCGTCTTCCAGAAATGAAAAATTGAAAAAAAACAATACATGTATTTGAGGTATGTACTTTCAAATGCAAATGTCTTTCAATGTGTCATTTGCATATGCAATCCAGAAAATTATAATGAAAATAATGTTTCTTGTCTAATAACAAAACTGTGCCATATATATCTTTGAAATTTGTCGAATCATTATTCATTAAGCATAGTCATTTCTCCAGTGACAGAGAAATACACAGGTCTTATGTTGATTTTACACAACAATCAAGGCCATATGAAATAATTATAACCATAGATTATAGGCAGTTCATAATATGAAACTTGGCTGACATTTTTAACGGCCACCTTGAGGATACTGTATCTCTGAGAATTTACTTTTTTGCCACTCTCTTTGGCTTTACAATTCTACGTCCCGCTGGGAACAAAGCCCCTCTACCGGGAGAAAAATCTCTGGCAGTGATCCGTGGGAAGTTAGCATCACTGAAATTATTTGAATTATTTCCTGAACTATTAGGGCCTTCCACACCGTTTGAAGAGCTAGCATGAACACCATTTTCTATTTCTGTGGATGCCGAGAACACCGGGAAGGAAGCGGCCCCTGCATGGTCAGTGGTCGAGTTGGAAGAGGATGAGGTGGTGGGTGGGACACTGTTTATGTTAGCGAGGAGTGAATTGGTGATTGGGGTGGTTATTGGGAGGGTGGCCGAGGTAGGTGTGCCACCCTCACCTCCAGTCTGATGTCCCCCCTCAGAGTTTCTGCGAAGTGAGATGGCAATGGTGTTTGCGTTAGCTGGAAGTGAAAGTCGAGGGTGAGCTGAACTAGACACAATTTCGAATTCTGACCTAGAAGGTAGAGTCACACTCATGTTCGTTCGTTGTTGTGGTGGTTGTTTGCTGGACTGACTGGTCAGGAACAAGGAAGCAGTGGTCCTTACCTCCTTGTTCTCGGCCAAGCGGTTGGGGTCCAGGGGAAGAGGGTGTTTATGGATTGACAAAGCATTACGATGCACCACTGCCCCTTCAGTAGAGGTGGTTGATATAGGGTCAGTTTGTAAACCTAGAGCACTACTGGAGGAACTTCTGAGGAAGGAGGAGGGGTCACCCTTCACGGGTTGTTTTGCCATCTCCGGGACTGACTTGGTCTTCTTATTGTCACTGATGTTCATTCCACTCATTCTTGATGCAATGCTTGTCTCTCCAGGAACAATGTGTGCCAAGCTTGGAATCACAGATACAATAGAGTCTTCACTTCCTAGAGAAGGACTTTACATATAAACATTTTTACTTGTATACACTACACAGACGGCAAATCTCTATGATGGTTCAGTACAATAATTTTTTGCACATAAAATACCATTTTTATTAACATTGATTTATTTATAATTGCAGCTTTTCAAGTATCGGTAAACAAAATAAGAAATATAATTATTTGCACTCAATTCAAGAGATACGGTTCTTGCAAACTATCACATAGGAATGAAAAATTGGTTTATAGAATTGCATGCATCTTTCTACTGTATTAGTTTTATTATGGTGGCTCTATACACCCACAGTTTATACCAATTTTCAATAGAAGACCACAAAACATATTCTTATCAAATATTAAAATGATGATAGGGATACTATAAGTATTTTTAAAAGAATTTTTTAAAAAGTTAGCTATTAACAAATTGAGAGAAATTTTTCTGTCATATGGTGGATATTTCCTTCGGACACATAAAAAAAAAAACACTTCTTAACATTCAAAAATATTATTATTGCAATTTTTTTTAGTATTTACCCAAAACATACTCTGTTGACAAATCATCTGAAAAAGTGATGTTATAAGAAAATGTATTTTAATAAATGTGACATAAAAAATTGAATGAAAATCACTGCAAAAACAACAAAAAATATTTTAAATTTTATTTGGTATGAAAGTTCCTCAGGTAAGGGTTATTGTTCCTAAGTCCCAAGGCCCAAACACCTTGGGGACTTTTAATTTCTGAGTTGAAGAAAATATAATGTTGGAATGATAAATACATACATATTTCATTATAGGCCTGTATAACTGAATATATTCGCTTTAATGCAAAACTTAGTCAAATAAATAAAGGGGAAACTTGACTAGGCTAATAGGATTAATGTATCCCAACCTGAGAGAAATTCAAAGCCATCCTCCCATCCCCTTAAGGTCAGACGACACGTTCCTCGAGAATCTTTTTTGTATCTCCTTGTAATAAAGAGTTCCAATAAAAAATACTAATTTTTTTAATTACTTTAAAAATGATCAAAATTTACTTGAATTTGGTTATATGTGTACATGGTCGAGTGGTTAGAACCGTGGCCGTTCTCTGCCAAAAGCGTATAGGTTCTAGAGGTCGTGAGTTCAAAGCCCCGCCCCGGCGGAGATATAGTTCTAATTTAGTGAATTTTGCTGTGCTGTAGATGTATTTATTTTAAATCAGCAATTCAAGTGTATTTCAAGAAGATTAATATAAAGGAATTTGCATAGTCTAGTATTTTGCAGAAATGCCTGGTAAGGTACCCTAATTTTTTGCAAAAAAGCTTGTCAAAGTAGTAGTAAACCATTAACAAATTCCTGGAAAAAGTTATCTAATATTGAGGAACGTGTCGTCTGACCTTAAGGTGGTAAGGAGCATCTGTCGATATTAATGTGCATCAAAGTATATTATAATTGAAATACTTTCACCAGTTTAGAATTTTCTTTCACAGTATTCAAACAAAAAATACTTTTTAGAAAATTTTGGAAAGTTAAAAAATTTATTGTTCTCAACGGGAATCGAACTCATGACCTACAGGTTTGTTGTGAACCCACTAACCCACTGAGCTATGGTGTAACATATCGATGATGGGAAAGAAACTATTTTAAAAATTATACTTGATTTTATTGTTTATTTCGATAAATAATACCACACAACGTGAAGGTGTCACATACCACATTACTTGTAAGTAATGAATTTTCCAATTATCAAATTAAATTTATTCATTTAACAAATTTTTCAAAAGAGCGGTCCCCATACATTTCGCCTCAGTTTAAATCAGTTTAAACTGAAATTGCATGCTTCCAGATTTACTTTTTTGCGTACTGCATCATCAAAAAGTGGTGTATAGAGCCACATTAAATGTTAGATAGAGTAGCATTTTTACCTGAGTGTTTGAGTTGGATTTGTGGGATAGCTTTCTCCACTTCCTGTTTTTGCAGTTCCCAGGTTGGCATGTTAACAGTGGGAGTGTCACTGGAAGAGAACCAGGCCAGGTCAAAACAAAGTAGACTGTTTAGCTGTCTCTCCGACTCCTGTAAAAGCTGGCAAACAAATCGGAGAAAGAATGATTATACAGCCCCCATCATTTTTATGTACTACATACAGTAAATGTTTAAAAATTCAAGTAAAAACACTTACATGTCTGACAAATAAAAAATATCATATCATCATCAAGATTAAATTTCTGAACTGTAAATGAAGATGCTTCGTTTGCCTATCTATTACTACATGTAAAATTATGCACAATTATGGTACCAGTATGTTTTCATAATGTAAATGTGGTGTGAATATTTTTCCCCTAAAAAATGGATGTGTAACCATTAAAATGAACTCAAGTGAACTCAACTATTAAAATGAACCCTAGTATTTACAGAGGTGTAAAAAAACAACTTCCTTTAACCCTTGAATTATGAGTATATATTATATATATAATGAATAAATAATGATTTCATTTCATCAATGTTTTGCAAACTTGTTTGCAAAAAAAACAGTGTGTAGAAACTGCTACACCTACCTTGATTCGCAGACTAGGGTCCTGTGTGGCCTTGATCAGACTTAGTTTCCTCTGATGATGGTCAATGGTGGTGTTTATAGACCGGTGCTTCCTCAGCTGCTCCTGTACGGGTCTCTTGATGGCTTCAATGTCATTATACAGCCGCCTTTTCATCTCCTCCTTACGACTTTTCAGTTGAGATTGCAGTGCTTCAAACTCATCATCAATGCTTTGCTGCACATGTTTTTCATTTTGCTGTAGGACAGAACATTTATCAAAAAATAAGCTCTCAATATTTTTTCTTCTTTGTCTTCTAAAACTGCTTGTACTAAAGTGTTGATTTTGGTGGTTTTCCTTTTTGTGATGGATTTTTATGTGTTTTTAATTGTCTCTGTGTTTTTTGAGATGGGGGGGGGGGACTTACGGTAATTGGGAGGGATGTACAGGGAAAGAGCGAGATAGAGGACATAAGAGATGTGTTTAATAGTGTTTACATATTTTAGCAGTTATGTTTATTAGTTGGAATTTACAATGTTATAACTATATGTAAGAAAACATTTTCTTAATTACATGTACTACACAATATTTTTTTTTTACATATTATGAGTTAACTCACATCAATGCCACCAAGAATTTCATTCAGTAGTTGAATTCTGTCATTGAGCATCACATTCTTCTTCTTTATTTCCGACAGGGATGCCAATATGGATGTCTGAAAAAAAATTTAGTGGAAAAAAGCATTTATTTTAAAAAGTAGATCAATGAAACTATCAAGTTTGTACATGTATTTTTCCTGACAGTTACTGACTCTATCATCACTCAGAGCAAAAACCAAAGGACTTAGGTCCAAAGCAAATATATCTGATAGTCTTAATATCATGTTTCAAATCATAATTACAAGGTATTTAATCTCAAAAGTGTCACTTAATTTGATAAATATGTTAATTAAGTCAAGTACATGCATGCACATTTATCCTCTACATTTATACCTGAGAACGATGGAGTTGTTCTTTGATGGGACTGAATCGATGGGATGCACCTGCATCCTTCTGACTGATACATTTACACTCTCTACACACTGCCATGTTACAAGACAGACAGTAAAAATTGAGCTGTTCCCTGTGCAGACGACAAAGTCCCGCTGACTCCGACACATCTACACTCCAACTGGCGTCATTAAATGTTACCTCTGCCTCCGCTTTGTACACGCAAACCACATTGTCAAGTGCTCGGTTCACTGGAAACTGGTCAACTCCTGATCTCTCGAGTGGAATCTTTCTTTGACATAGAGGACAATCGACATATCTCTGAGATCTGTAATTTGTATACTGGTCTCTTGCACTGATAATGCCCTGTAGACATTTCTTACAGAAATTGTGACTGCATGGCAACATCAGTGGCTCGTCGAAAAACTCTAGACATATTGCACACATTAATTCCTTATCCATGACGAGTTTTTTTTAATGAATTACTTCGGCCCCTCTAATTTGACACAGCACTGGCTAATTTACACACCAGAGAGCCTTGAACATTCCTAAATACATTGACGGTTTGTCGTAATTGCAGTCTATACACCAATCTTTCTGCGTCAAACAAAAAATTGAAAATGCAAAAAACATTAACAATCCCATCTTCAGACGTTGTGCTTCATCTTCTTTCAACACCAACATTGACATACTGAATAAAGCGTTCAATAGATGTTTTCAAAACACAAACAAAAATATAGATCGGATAAAAACGAACACGAAGTGTCCGCGCTCACACGTAAAAAGCGATCATATATGTACTGTAACATACACTGAAACAATCATTAATTTTAAATTTGCGATTGCAAACAGTTTACCTCGATCATAGAGTGGCGTCGGAATCAAATTGAAAGTGGGGGTGAGGGTGGGGCTAGACTAATCATCAGAAATCTTGACAAGCCGGAAAAAAAATTGTTCCCAAAATCATAATAATGAAATTCCTAATCCGTGTGTATTGGGGGGGGGGGGGTAACTTTCTATACCTTTAATTCCAAAAAAAAATTCTTACCTACCAAAAAACAATTTCCCCAAATCATAAAATTACCAATCCGTGGGGTAAGGGGGGTGTATATACCTTTAACTGCAATTTTTAATATCACTCTTAACATTTCATTATTTTCATTTCAATTCCTTAATTATATCGAAAATGTGGGGGCAGGGCCCGGCAGATTCAATTTCTTATATGTAAATTTAAGATAAATTATGTTTGCTGCGAGAAAAAAAAAGGGGAGGGGGGGGGGGCTCCCGGTTCCGACGCCTATGTCCATGATAAATATATAGTTCCACGATCTGTGAAACATTAAACAGCCCTTAACTATAGTTATAATGAACGTAAATTATAATTTACAAATGTGAATCTATATTCATCAGCAAAATTTATTTATAACGTTTAAAACAGATAAACTTAGATTAGCATTCGTAAAATATAGTCCACAATTTGAAAAAGTACAAGTATTACATTTGCCCGCTTAGTAGCTACTGTATTTTCAAATGGAACTTTTTTTATCATTAAGGTAAATCAATATTTTTGTAAACCCCCCCCCCCCCCCCCCCCGAATATCTGCATTACAGACTTCGCGGATATCTTAATAACTGTAAATAGTTAAGATTTATAAAATAGACAAGTTTTACTAATTCGGAAAAGTATTTGACCTATAACGAATAGTTCCAGATTTCAGTCGTCATACTAGCATATGCCTTTAATAGGCTACATGTACAGTGTAGTTGCTAGTATTTCAGTTCAAGACCATAATGTAAGGCTATTCTCCAAAGCGACGGTATTGTTCTTTTCTTTTTTTTTTAAATAAAAGTGATTTCTTGAGTCGCGAAAAAAAATTATCCCATAAATCCTCTCTCTTTTACATGCACAAAACAAACTGTTGATCGGATTAATTATTTTGAAGAGAAGATATCAAATTTAAAAAACAGACATTCTACCAGACAACAGAAAAAAAGGAAAAAGTTTTTCAATATTATCCGAAGGTATATATTTTAGGCGAGTGAACCGAGTCCAATGCATATCGATGTTAATGTAAACATTGCATATTCATTCTTCAGCCAACTGCTGCAAGACACAGATGGATTCTCCGGACAGGGACAACTTCTTTGATAGATTTGTCGACAGAAAGAAAATTTTTGATAAACAGGATTGCATACAATGCTTTCAACGCTATGATGTTGACAGGTGAGATTTTTGAAAATTACTAAAGTAACAAACAGCTGACAGTAAAAGAATAACACTTAAGGCCTACTTAATTAACGACTTAAACCTTTACTTTTTAGCTACGATATTTTATTTGTCATTCATATGTTACTTTTTAATGCTAAAAATTAGTTTGCTGTGTTAAAACTCACTGTCGATGTTTTATGATAGCCCACCAAGGTCTCAATCTTGATTTTTATTGATTTACGGAAGACGTTCCCTTCTATCAAATTAAAATATAAATAAGCACGCCTACATCAGCGTATTGTACGTGAAAGCATATTCACTGAATAAATAGCCCAATACAATTTTGATTTTTGAAAATATTATGTATACATATCAATGACTCAATGGAAATTTTGGCTTTAACAACTATATTCAATATAAGCAGACTTTTAAATTCAATATATAAGTTGTCATTTTATTAATAGTATAGACATTTAAATGAGAGAGGGGTACTGCTATAAATAACGCTCAATTTTTTTTTATAATATGGTCTTTTTAAGGAATCACATGCATTTAAAAACCAATCACGATGTGAAACATGATATTTTTACTGTCATAAGTAGGACTTGAACTGTGAACAATAATGCTTGGATATGAGTAATCACCAAAACAAGTATTTCCTAGCTATAGTTGACTATTTGCCAGGGGCTCAATGACCCTTACATTCTATGCTTCTAAATTAGATTTATGTTTTTTTAGTTGTGGATCCATGTATTATAAAGCAGGGTTTTTTCCCTTGTATATATAACTCTGGTGTATTGCAAAATGCCAAATGAATTTGATAATTTTCCCAATGTAATTTCCTAATCAACTGCAACAAATCAGAAGTTATGATGCCATAATTATCTCAAAACTGATTGACATTAACTTCAATTAAAAAAACCCCATGAAAATAACAATGATTGGGGTGTTATAATATAAGTAAAACAATACATATACTTGTATATTCATCCAAACGTGGAATAATTGTTAATATGAGTTAAGAATATGCATTTGTGTAATTCTTTATAACATGGATAAGTAGTTCTCTTGTTAAAACTTTAGATTTTATATGATTAAAAATAGCCAAAATTTTCTTTTATTAAAGGAGTTTAATAAGTTGAGATAAACAATAAAGATTATATGCAGGTGTTCTTAAATATTATGAATGATTAAGGTACGTCCTTTCCACAGTCAATAACTAATGCTACAAGTTGGCAAATATCAAAAGTACCTGATTGGTTTATGACTATGCATTTCTGTAAATTTGTTTAGCAGTTTATGGTTAACCATTTTATGGAGGATTTCTGATAGTTTGCAAAGGAGCCATATGGTCTGATATATTTCTGGATGAATTATAAAACTGTGAATATTTTGCAGTTTAACCTTTAAATTTCAAAATAATTTTGAATGCTAGATAATGAAAGGAATGGGATTAATATTTGGCCAGAGTGTATTTTGTTTTCCTCTTTTATGTCTCCTTGTTAGTAACTTGAACCTGTACAAATGATAATTTGGTGCACTGCATTTTTATATACACATTATAAAAAAAAACAGGCATTATACTTTACTTAGCAGTAATTATAAGCAAGTGCCTTTTGTACATGTACATGATAAATGACATATACCAGTAATAGGTGTATACAGTGGTATGCAGGTTTATGGACAAAAGACTTGATTTTTTATGTTGAAGTCCATACTGGTACAGTTGTTATTATGACAGATCAAGAATTATCCACTCCTTTAAAACAATTCTGTTGTCTAGATCAGTTTAGATGTACATGTATTGAAATATTATTTGATTTTCACAGGAATATTCAAATCAGTTTTACACCTCTTGTTTTACTGGTACTCTCAGTGATAAAATCATTGCTTTTACCATACTTTGAAATATTAGCTTACCTGGCATCAGGTCAGGTGAGTTAAAGATGTGATACCACATACCATGATATCTGTTGAACTCTGACTCAGATAAGAATTTGCATGGAAATTATGTATCTTTTTAAGGATATCTGTAAGCAAGGGCTATCATTAGCCTGTGTCACACCAGGTGAACATTTTTCTAAACTATTTGTTTTGACAGAGACGGATACTTGAATAAGAGGGAGTTTCGGCAGTTACTGAGCGACATTTTCTGTGATGGCTCCCAGCCTTACAAACTGACAGAGGAGCAGGAAAAGGAGCTGTTCACTCTTCTGGATCAAGATCAGGTCAGTGGGGAAGATGGAGGTCATAAAAGGTCAAGGAGAGAGCGGAAGGTCATATGTAGATGAATCTTTCATGTCAAAGAAAGGGATTAATTGTTATCAAGCTTTGGTGAATAGTTCACCATAACTAATAGTCCCATTCTGATAATTTGATAGTGTTGTTCATATTTGTTACTTGAGCAAATTAGATAGGTACTATGGAATGATTAGAAGTTATGGTGGCTTAATTTTTATGGTTTCCATAGGCTTCAACAACCATTAATTAACATCCTCAACATATTTTGGAACACAGTCTTGTACAGTTGTACGTACAAATGAATCCCTGAAATTACTAGCAGCAGAACTGTAGCTCTATGGGAAACTCAGGTTGACAGACCATGGTGCTACAGTTTCTGTATATTTATTGTGCACAAAAAGTTACGCACAGTTTTGGACTTGTATTATTTTGAAATATATTCTGTAATTATTTTCACAAATGACAGTCTGTCAACCCAATTTTCCCATGGATCTACAGCTCTGCTGTATGAAATTGCATAGCCATGAACCATTAAGGTAGTACATGTATGAGACACCTCCATGTTGTGACATACTATTTATCAAAATATACAATAAAATCAAGCATAATTTTATAAATAGTATCTTTCTTAAAATTGTCAACTATCAGTATGGTGCAGTGGGTAAGAGAGTTCACTACGAATCTGTGAGTCATGAGTTCAATTCGCACTGGGGATTTAAAAAAAATATTTTTTCAAAAAATTTTCAAAATATATTTTTGGTTAAATATCGTAAAATTTGAAAATTCTAAACCAGTAAAAGTATTTTAAATATAATGTATTTAAATCCACATTAATATGAACAGATGTTCCATACCACCTTAAAGAGTTGACAGTTCCCAAAAATTGAGCCCTTCCCCCACCCCCGAATTTAAATACTACAACAGTGCTTGTTATCAAAGAGATTGGACACAGTTCCAGAACTTGGTATTGCCTTTCTGTAAGCTTTCAGATAATTACTGTCAATATTAGCATTAAACACTACAAGCAACAAGCAATGAAGGATTTGATTTGTATTATTCACATGAGACTCTTCACATATCCTAAACTTGTTTGTATGATTACATCACATTCTTTAAATAATTTCCTAAACACAACTTCAGGATCTTAAGATTTGTAGATGTAAGGTTTAATTTTCATTTACAGATTTAATGATTTAAAAGCATGGGCAATATGCTGGACATTTTTTTAAGCAGACAATCTCACTGGTACTTGTTATGTTTGGCAGGAACAGAAATTGTTATACTCTCTCTAAAAGAGAGATGGAGGGGGTTGGGGGGGGGGGGAGATTGCAAAATCTATGTATTTGAATTAGTGAAAATTACCTCAAAGTGCCGCCCCCCCCCCCCCCCCCCCATTTTGTCAACTCATATATTCTTCAGACCCCCCCCCCCCCCCCCCCCCCCCCCCAGTGATGTACCGGTAGTTTATGTGTCCAATTGCTCTTTGGCATTTTCCAAAGGTACTCAAAACTCTTCTTCTTTTTGTTGTTAGCATCCCATATTACCTGTAATTAGAAATGAATGATGTCAGAGAGAACTAAATGCTTCACCTTTTGAGATTTTATTACGAAAGGAGATTTATATCTATATACAATGCTTGTTAAAATAAATTTGAAAAATCCATATGACAAGAAAACAGTTCTCAATACCAGATCTCCTCTAATTTTACCTGCAACTTGTTTAGAAAACAGAGAAATTGTAAAATATCTTCAATGCTTGTAATTAAAGTGATTCCAGAAATAAGAGTTACTAAATAAAGTGTCAAGTAGTTGGGGAATTATCTATGGTTTGATGGTAATGTGTTACGTACAAGGTGAACTGTCCATTCCGCCACAGATATTTACAAGAAAGGACCTCTCAATAAGTCCTAGTCAGACCTCCTGCAAGGAAATTGGTCCATATTTGGAAATCTGTGACGTGTTTGCTCTGAATTAAGCTTCTCTCTGTTGATTTCTTCTGGAAAGTTCCAAAATTGGCACTGCAAATTAGCTCTCATTATCTCTTATCATTTTCTGCAAACATGGAAGAAAATATTTCTGTCATTAATTGGCTTATAAATCAATCCCGACCTCTACAAGCAAGAGTTCTTGTGAGTATGTGGGGGGAGTTGAACACGTTTGCCCTGCCATCTTGAAGGAGATGAAGCCATGCTTGGGAAATTTTCCTCCAATTATTCCTGGAATCATTTACAGTCATGTTGACATGGAAATTTATAGAATGCAATCATTATCAGTTCATAAGTTCTTAGAATTGAGATCTACGTAATATACTGATTTTAATTTTTGATGTGATTCCCTCACTGAAAAATTTACAATCAAATGGGTATATTTTATCCCCATTTTACAAAGCATGGAAAAAAAAAATCTTTGATGTTTTTCTGACATTTAATGTGTGATGCTGGTTCGGTTGAGTTTTTGTACTTTTACTTGATGATCAATCATTCATTGGTATGCCGTCTAGAGTTGTCAGGGAATTGATTATCTACTTGGTAAGGACAGGAATAGTGTAAACAGTTGTGATAGTTGCACAGTATATTAATAGTGGTATCAAGTAGGTCTTGGAAGTTCCAATCAATACTACCTGGGCTCTAATCACAGGGTAGCAGAAGGTCCCACAATGTCACCTTTCCCTTCCTCTGAAGCCTTTCTTGTCGGGTCCAGAATTCTATGGGGTTCAATTTTTTTTTTCAAGGAACAAAATTTTTTTTGAAAAAAATAATGACACCTGAAGGTGTGTAAGAATGGTTGGAAGGCTGCTGTGTTAATAATCTCTTTGACTTTTACCTGGGGTATTGGATTCCAATTTGTGCCTGACAGATCATTACCGTGGCTGTTTAAATGGTGATCAATAACACTATGTGCATTGTGCAGCCATCCACTTTAGATAATAATGGTACTAATTTTAAAGTCTAACAACCCTGTTTGCAATTTCTGGAACAACTGCCCATATTTTGCATTTTTAGCAAATGTTGACAAAAATTATAATTTAAGCAAAGATCTTACATTTTCTATTGAATTGGCCCTCAATCTTTCAGCAATGAAATCAGATACTCTTAAAACAAAACAAGAAGTTTTGAGCCATATGCCCTTTTTTTCAAAATTTTCACTATGACATCAACATGTACATATATTTAAGACTTTTTGATATTATATTAACATATAACTCCATTAAAAAAATTATTAAGTTCCGTTCTAACATTTATGGTAATTACCGATAAAAACTTAGAAAAAAAATTATTTTTCTTCATCTCTTTTAGGACTTCTTTTAAGTATATAAGTATGGAATTTATATTTAATCCAGTACATGTTTAATCTTGCAAAATGGATTGTTACAAAGTTATCAAAGTACTGATATTACTTTAGGTCCATTTTATTGGTGAGAACTTTTACTGGGCCTATTAACAGTTGAGGCTATCAAAAATTAGATCACCTTTTTACATACACCGTTGATAAAAGTACTGTAAATCACAAAGAGAAAATGATAAATAAATCAAAGCGTGCACTGCCCCATTATTGATACAGTTTTATTGTGGTTTCAGTCAGAATCTATTTGTAACCTTTGATTCGATTCAGGATTCAGCGTATGTTGTATGGAATAAGTTGGTCAAATACTTTGTCCCAGACTTGCGTGGTTATATTTAACTGGTGGTAAACTTTGATCCTTCTATATGGGTTGCTTATCAAGGGATATTGTAAGGGCTGCAACAACTTTATTTCTCAATTTGATTGTCATTAAATGTAACATTACAAAAGTATTAAGTAGACATACAAAGAGTATTTTAATTCTTATAGTACATCCTGGGTGAGACTTACTGGGTGGCAGTATTTGGAATATGAGTTCATAGTCCATGTGAATAGTAGTTAAGTGCTGAAGAAGTAAGGTATATGCACTGTTAATAATCTAGAGTTCCCAGTGGCTAGCTGCATGATCTTTATAAATCTCATAAATCTTTATTAAATGAATTTCTCTTTAATCTCAAGATGACCTACATACTGTATAGTGTATACAAATTATTTCAATCTGGGATTTGAATATACTTTTTTCAATGTAAATTAATTATAAAGCTTTTCTCTGATACCACAAGACCCTTACAACAAATTAAGAAAGCTTGTGGTAATTTAGGTTTGTTAAACTATTGCTTTTTAAACCAAATCCTTTTACCCTTGTATACCATGAAAGCAAAGTGGATTCTTTCATGAAAAGTGAAAATTCTTTATACATGCATCAATTTACCTTTAATGAATGTTTGTGATATTGTACATGTTAACCTCCAGTGGTGAAAAAGAGATAGATTTAGAACTGAAAGAGCGGAAGCATTGCACAAAGCCTTTTTTGCAAATATTATTAAAGCACATATTTTTATATGATACAAATGTAGTAAAGGTTCCTGATTAGTAATTAACAATATCAACTAAAATATAAGAGACTTTTGAAATATTGTAATATCAACACATGCAATCAAAAAGTTTGCATGTAGTTACCATCAAATTGATTAAAGTTATATTTTGGAAAAAAATATTTGAGTGCAGAGATTTTAACAATTGCCTTTGTTCAGTTAAAATTGGTTAGCCTGTCAAAATTTCACATATAAGAGAAATTAAAGCCACATGTGGAATTGCAAAGCTTCTTTTTCATATGACAACAAATTACGGATATAGCAAAGTTCAAAAAAGTCAAAATCATGCAATTTGAGGCATGCATTAGCTTGAAAGCACTTGCCAAAATTTGTGTTACAGGGATAGGGAATTTTAGGGAGTACTTGCGAGCACCCGCTGGACATGCCTCTGTTTTCATACCCATTTCATGCAACAAGCCAAGTACATGTATAGCTAGAGGCTTGTTCAGCAGAGGGAATGCTCACTAGAATTTGTTTTACTATAAGAGCACTGCTCTGCTGAACATGCCTCAAGTCTATCAAAAAATAAACATGAAACTTGCATTGTAGTATAGTGTTACTCATAGACATATCATTGAAATCTAAAATTATGTATATTGACTTGTGTTTATTCATAAAGCATTGATAGTATGTGTATGACCTATGTTGACATTTTGTAGGATGGGAAAATCAGTAAGACCGAGTTTCTTGGGAACTGTTACTACTGGCTGAAACAAGTAAGTCAGATCTAAGAATAGTCATACTTTTAATGTGAGCCAATCAGAACTGCAAATTTTGTCAATTCCAGAATCATTTTGACATTACAACTGTATTACTGAAGCTCTTCGAGAGTGAAAAATAATCTTTTGAATTTTCCCCTGTCAGATTTTGCAGCCAAATTCTGCTTTGATTGTTGTGGATGTGCAGAACGACTTTCTAGATGGTAACCTTGCCCTGCGTAACTGTCCAGCAGGTCAGGATGGACTCGGGGTCATTCCAGCCATTAACTCTGTCCTTGACACGGTGAACTTTGAACTTGTTGTGTATACCAGGGATTGGCATCCAGCAGATCACATATCATTTGCAGAAAACAAACATATCAGACCATTCCATTCTACCAGCCAAGTAAGTCTGTGATAAGACTGTCAGTGTCCGAGGCTTGTGTGTCCTGTATCCTGTTAACTAAAGTTCCACTCATTCTATTATGTCATGCAGTTTTATTTAGTACAAGCTCTTTATACTACCACAATTGAAATCTTCTCTTTATATGATGTCAATGTGTCAAGTTGGATGAATTACTAAATTTGAGGAAGATGTAAGTCTTCATTGAGCATGAACAAGTTACACGATGATGCAAGTGTTATCATCATTAATAGAGCAGCAAATTAATGTTGTAATTTGTAGTGTGTGAAGTTCCTTTGTTAAAGTTTCACAGGAGTTGTCTTCAGCTAATATCAGTGAGATGTTTGTACTGAACAACCAAAATGGCCTAATGTAAAATATTACATGTAAACTGATGTCTTTATTTATTAGCTGTTAATTATCTATCAGTGATGTGGTCACAAAACACCCAGAAAATGAGTCAATCCTTTAAATGGTGATGAACAAGACCTTGACCCTTATGGATGACCTTGAATGGTGACCTTGATTGTGATTTCAGATCACACAGAGAGAAGCCAAAGTCCATGACACAGTGATATTTGAGGGACCCCCGATGACAGAGCAGAGACTATGGCCCACTCATTGTGTTCAGGGAAGCTGGGGAGCTGAAATCCATACAGATCTCAAGGTGCTCCCACTGAAGAACATTCGTAGTCTTTGCTACATCTTTGTTATGTACTCAGGGCCATAAAGAAGGTTCTTTCTTATAGATCAAGATAATATAAACTTATATGAAATGTTTTAGATTTTCTTTTACAAAAACCTTTCTATTGTAATTATTACAAATATCAGAACACATGTATTGAAACTGATACACATAACAGACCATATGTATTAATTGGATCCAATATACATAACAAAACATGTGTTCAGAATTCTGGATCGTGATGGTGAAATTACACCATCAGCTCTAGATTTAATGTAAGGTCAGATGATTTGAGGATAACGTTGTCATAAATAGATTGGAGGTAATGTTGTTTGCATGATTTAAAACTAAGAAATGATTGTGACAAGAAATGGTACCGATCGAGTCAAGAGATACACAAAATACTCCAACACTGTAGCTCAGTGTGGTATAATGTGTATATAAATTTTTTATTTGTTTAGGTTCCAGACAATAGTGTATTTGTGGATAAAGGGAAAAACCCCAATGTGGACAGTTACTCGGCATTCTGGGATAACAACAAACATTCACAGACGGAGCTCGTCCAAATCCTGTCCACGCACAACATCACGGACGTGTATCTGTGTGGGGTGGCCTATGATGTGTGTGTGGGTGAGTACCACACAATGGAGGCTTGAAATTGTTACATGTCTACTGAAACTTATTACATGAGTTATAGAATAAGGGTTCCTCCTAATTTATTGAACTCAAAGGCAAGAAATGAATATGTTCATAGAAACTGAGATTAAATCAAATCATCTTTAAAAATACTGTATACAGGGTTCTTTTTGCCCCGTTTTGTTTTCGCCCTTCAACACTTGCAAACGGTTCGCCCCATCTTAAATTCGCCAAGACACGCTTGTGTATTAAAGAGATAACTTGGAACATTGGAATTCCCCCAGTCTTAAATTCGCCCCCTGAAAACGAGGACGAAAGTGGCGAAAATAAAACTGGCAAATATTTCCCTGTATACAGTAGTTCAGTCAAAAATAGATACATGTATTAATAGTATAGATTCCATTGTATATGAAGTTAAGGTAAAATGTCTTTATCATATGAGAGTCAGGTGTTTTATTTTATTATTGTATTCTCACAGAATAATTACCAATTATAACGTCAATGAATTATTAATTGATAACAGGAAAAGTAAATATCAGTGGGATGAAGACAATAAATTTTAATTTCGTACTAAATAATTTCTCTTTTCAATGAAAAATAAACCCCTAGATAATTATTGATTTTCTTCAATGGGAAACTTGCTGCAATTGTCTTGTGCTGACTTAGTACTAGAAAAAAAAAGTCACGAAAAATGATAAGATAAAATAATTATACCAGTCCCCTTACCCCTTACAAATGAACTTTTAAAGAGGAAGGGGGAATGAATATTGTTGGAATCAAAATGGTTGGTTTTTTTCTTTTGTGTATGCTTTTACATTTTTATATCCTTATTTTTATATATATTATGTAACAAAAACATATGGCAGGAATTCGTAATTTGCAGAGATATTTTCGATAAGTCTCAATGACATATACATTATGTTGCATTGATGTCATATCCTATTAAGACCAAGGTCATATGATATTCAAGTTAAGCTTTTTTTCTGGCGCTTTTTGTTCCATTTGTTTTGCAATACAGTCACAACATGAATCTTGCAGATATTTCAAAAGGGTTTTTATTAGCTAAATTTTTTATCATAGAATTGTTGACAATGCTACAAGCAATTGAAACTTCCATGAAATACAGTCTCTGGCAATAATACTATTGAATCCTAAAGTTCTAGCTAGCAAATAGCAAACAAAACTAGTGTAAACCTACAGGGAGTGATGATGCAATCCTCAAAGCAGCATCCTTAATAACCTTTTTAAAATATTCATATGCACACCAACTGTTCCAATAGCTGAGCTAAAAGGAAAATTTAATGTTCAAAAAGGGATGGGGACAAACCTAAAAGCAGTTTGATCAGTGTATAGATCCATGCTGTGCATATCTGTTTGTAGTCATATGGTACATTATTCATTTATAAACAAAGGAATTGTGGAACATCAACCTACTATAGTAATAGAATGTATACCAGTACTTATAGTCAAAACTTGTCATACACTACAGACTAGCGAAACAGGAGTTAATTTAAAAAAACCCACCACAAACAAAATACAAATTTTGCATAAAACCTGGTAATAAAACTACCGTATCTTAAAATTTATGGTTATAAATGTAATTTGAAATAGTGATGTCTTTTGCAGTGTTAGCTTTTAAGTACAGAGTATTTCTCACTGTTGAGTGAAAAAAAACCTGCAGTGAATTGTAAGGTCATTTTTTTATAGACAAGAAAGTGTTAATGTATTGATTTGAAGTAAAAAAGTACAAAGTTGAGATTAAAAGCCATTGACAAGCAAAAGAGTTTCTACATTCTATTGATTTTCTTCCTATACACCATTATGAAATTCACACACTCATTGAGGAGGGAAATTCTGTAATTGGCCGCATTGATTTGGTCCTAAAGTATAAGTTTAAGTGCATCAGCACCGGAAAATGAAAAACTGCAATAATATAGTCAATCTTCCCAATCTTGTACATTTTTAAGGAAATTGACCTCAGCGTTACTTTATGGTATCTGGTATGGTGTAGACTGGAATACATAATTTATTAGTTTATACAGATGAATTTTGGGCAAAATAAATTTGTTCGATTCAATTGATTTCACTGAAACCGTCTATGTGACGGTACATGACGTACATATATAGTATATAAATATTTACAAAGGTAGATACAATGTCAGAGGTGAAACTAAGCAAACTATATAACTAAGGCGTCAAAAAAGTTTTCAGTAATTTTGAAGAACCTTGGATTAATAATTGGAAGGTTTTTTCACACTTAAACTACTGCCAGCTGGACACTTTTTTTTTTGCAATGAATTTAGCTATCTTTTGGAAGCAAGTATGAGAGTGAATCCAACATCTATAGTACCAGTAATCATAGATTGTACTGCTATGATGTAGTTGTTATAGATCTTCGTCATTTTTGTTCTTCAAAATATGAAGTTTTAATATTAATATAATAAAAATAAAAAAAAAAAATAAGATCTTCTCCCACTTTAATTACATATGGAATCACCACAAATAATTTGTGATGAAGCATCCAGGGTCTGTAATTTCCAGCAAATCAAATGTTAAACATTTTTACCCAACAGCATTTACATAAAATTGCAAATTTATATTGCACAATGCCAGGAAATGTATTTTTACTGGGTTAGTTTTGATAAAAGTTTCACAAATTATAGAATCATACATATAGCTATGTTCACTGTTATAAGATTAGTATAATTGAATATTTTTTATTTTTTTTTATAGTTAAATAAACTTGTGTCAATCTGCCTTAATAGTCTTATTTTCCTCAAATATTAGCCAGGAATAATTGCTTTCAAGATGATATTGGTTTGGTTTTTCTGGTTGATTTAGGTTTCACAGGATTAGATGCTATGGACCATGGGTTTAGAGTAGTGGCACTTGATGATGCTTGTCGTGGAGTTGACATAAAGCAAATAGATGAAATGAAGAAATCTCTCCAAGAGAAAGGAGCTATCATTATTAGTACTTGTAAGGTAAGTCTCTAAGGTAACAAAATATGCAGGCTTGGTTTTCATGACAGACAAGGTGATGAAATTTGATATTGAAAAATGCTGGCTATAAAATACATGTATCAGGCACAAAGCATCGTTTTTGAAAGTTGGGGGGGGGGGGGGGCATGGACCAGACTCATCCAAAAATCTTGACAAGAGTGAAAATCCCAAAGGGGGGGGGGGAGGTAGCATACAGTACCTATTACTTTAATTCCACTATTGATATATTTCCTTTCACTTCAGTTTTTTAAATGCTCCTAAAAACAGTTGGGGATGGTGGGGCTTCTCCATGTTAATTCAATTCAATCTTTTGTATGTATATAGCAGAAATGATTTGTTGCCAGAAAAAGGGTGGGGGGGGGGGGGCTGGCTCCCCTCTGATGCTCTGACGTGCCTGTGTATACAGGTAGATGAATAAATTCATGCTAAAAAAGATTAAAGAGAATTTATATGGGAGTTAAGATATGTGTAAGGGTATTTGATCAACACTTTGTTGTTGAAAAGTGAATTTATTTTATGAGTGACACATGTTTATTAAAAAACAATTTTCATGAGTGCAAAGCACAAGTGAAAGAATGTTAAAACCTCTTTAAGGCCATCCTTAAAAAATTGTTTGTTTGGAATTGCCCCCTTGGGGTTTACAGACCCAGGAGGGAGAGATAAGGATTTTTTCTTTCAAATTAGAAGTTTGCTTGATTTAAATTGAAAAAAAAATAATACAATAATGAAGTATAGTACAAAGATTTATTTTATTTTTTAAAGTGTCTCAAGGGTTTATGAATTGACTTGAATTATTGTATTCTTTGAAAAATTTCTTTTATCTGAAGGTGAAGGACATCGTAGAAGGATCTGACCGGCCCCCGAAGCTTGGGATTCAGACGGCTAGGAATGTAGCTCTTGCACGGACATTAGTGAATAACAATAAGGTCCACCCAACGTAACTGCGTCCTGTAATGTTTACACGGAGAAGTCGGCGGGGTTAAGATCATCCATCCAAAACTTGCACACATTGACTGTTATCTTGTATTGACAATGGAGTTTTCTTGATATTTTAATGTTGTGCACTGTGCACCAGTTTGCTTCTTGGTTAAGAGTGTGTTTATTTTTTTTTTCCTCTATGACTGCATTTAGTTTCTTAAATCAAAAGATTATCTTTGATTAACTGTAAGTAAGTATAAGGGAATAATGGAATAATGCTGAATGTACTACAATGTGTTTTCAGTCATTTGGAATTGCCATACTATGGTACGGTAGGAATTCCCCCCCCCCCCCCCCCCCCCCCCCCCCTTTTTTTTTAAATTAAAATGTCAAATGCAAATATTGCATTGATGGACATTTCTAGTCATTGAATAATAGCAGATTTAGTTTAGTTTTTTCTTATCTATTTACCAATATCATTGGCCTTTTTACTTTTAGTTGTTGCAGAGATATGAGAACATTTTTTATGGGTTTTAAAATGTACTTGTTCAAGTTTCTTTTTATTCCTTTATTGATATGAGAATGTCTTGGGTTTACCGATATATAATGCACAGCGGTATATACTGCTTAACATTAAGTTGTTGATCCTTATTATAAAACTTACTTTTGTTTCAGATAATCTAGCTTTGTGGTACATGTATATTGTATATTATACATAAGTATTACATTTCTTCAGTATGGAATATATCAAGGAAAGGGAGATAACTTGTGAGCTAAGTCAGGAAAATGTCTATTTGACAGTTGTACATATTGAAGTATAATAATATATGCATTTTCATTTACATATATTTATATAAGAGCTAAATATAGAATTGGCCACAGAAACAAAGGAAAGGGGTATAACTTGTGAGCTACATGTAGGTCAGAAAAATGTCAATTCTACAGGTATAATAATATGTATGCATATTCATATATCTATATTTTAAGAGCTAGATATATATAAAAGTATATAAGAATTGGCCACATATTGACTGTATGGACTGGTAATCATTTTGATTTTTCAGATCTGGTGTCAAGAATACTCATAGAATAAGCTTATGTGATACTGTGACACTGCATTACAAAGACAAAATGATTAAACTCAGCTGGAAAATGTGACGTACAGTCTCTATTTGCAGTACATGTACAGCAATATTGTTCTCTTTTTTATGTTTAATGTAAAATTCTACTATTGAATATCATGTGATTTTATTGTGAAATGTGACTTTTATTTACTGATCGAGGAACTTGTGAACTTAAATATTGAAGATTTTTACGTCTATGTGCTTAACTTTATTACTAAGGTTTTACTATTATCAGTTACCGGTATATAATGCTTTTATGATGATGTTTTTCTCAAGATACGATTTGTCTCAGTATTAATTAAGATGTCCGTGTTGTGACTTCTATGCTTATTTGTACAGTGAATTCTTCCAAAATATGATCTTCTCAGTATCTCCAAACTCTTATTTGATAATAAGGATACTCTATTTTCTCTAAAAACATGATCTGATGTTTAATAAAATCTCTCAATGCATTTACTGATAGTGAGTTTTCATATTTATCTATGAAGTTGGACATCAAAACTTGATTGGTTTAATATATATAGCCAGTTTCAAGAGACCTCTGTAAAACAGATATTTTTTATATGATTAATGTGAAATTCATAATAAATATTTTAACAAAATTGTTATATTAAAAACAATAGTTTTTGATGATGTACTTATTCTTATATAGGTTTAGCTGTATGTCAATAACAAAAATACCATAGTTATTTCACTATGACTCATAGATCTTAAATGAAATGTTTGAATGATGTAACATAGTTGTACAGATCAACTATTTTCAATGAAATGTGGTATAAAAAATATAAATGAAGACATATGATAAAACTTGGCTAACAAAGGTCTAAAGATAACTTTAATATACATGTTGCTATTAATTATATAGTCATACTGTGTTCAATATATATATAATTTCCATGGGTTTTTACAAGATAATTTCACTATATCCCTAAGTTTGCTTTATCTGTATTCATTATATTTGAAATTTCATGTATATATTTTGAATTCATTTATCTTTCTCTCAACTTGTTATAATAACATTGAAATTTTGAAACCCATCCATTTTCTTTTATTTTTACACGAGTGTACAGGTTAATCACGAAATTTAACTGATGCATGTATTTGTTTTATGAAATTACCACATCAATTACAAGATTTGTTTTGTTATTTACTCTCTATTTCTGAATCTTACATTTGTGACTACTTGTATGTGTTCTATAAAGAGTACGAAGTAAACAGTTTTATGTACTGTTGTATACATTGTTTTTAATTATTTGCAAAGAGAGATCCAATACTGTGAAATCATTAGAATTTGTGGTGGCTAAATTTTCAGGGTTTCTTGGGTAACCCTCACCCACGAATTTACATCCTCAACAAAAACTAATTCTAAAAGATTAGAATTTCTTACTGAAACTGAAAACCGACTCATCCACAAAATTACATCCCTACGAATAAGCAAAAAACTTACAGTTTAAGAAAATTGGCCCTCTCGAAGTTAAATGATTCCACAGTAGTTGATCAAATTCTTACAAAATTAGACGTCATCCCTTCCTTGGTGTAAATATTGTCATTTACACAATATAGACGTTGTTCTCTCCAACAGCTGCTTGAAAATGACACAGACTCTGGTACATGTACACTTGCTACTCTAACACCTGTCAAAATGTAAAGAAATTTTATGGATCCGAAATTTATTTGGACAAATGTTGCCCATTTGAAATGGTGGTATGGAGGAACAAAACATGCTAAAATAATCTAAACCACAGACATTGTCCTCTCTTTACATAAATATTGCTACCTCAGACACATCCAAATCTAGACATTGCATGGAAGATGACATTGTACATCTAAAATGTCCTATCTTTAATGCAATACTTGATAAACATTGCCATTTTGTAGACAATTCTGATATTGTAACCATTGTCATCCTATCTGTTAACAATGTCATTAACGACATATATCCTAGGGGTTACCATACTCACAGTAGACATTGTCTTACACATTGCTTCTCTATATAATGTAGACCGTGCTATGTTCTACACAATCTAGACAATGCTGTCTAATCAGTGTAGACATAACTATTTTCTAATTACAATTTACACATGCATGGTTACTCTGTTATGAGTTACATCCCAGTAATATAGACATTAAATGCCAGAAATATAGTTATTGCTACTCTCTATGTAATGTAGAAATTGCACATTTCAATTCTCTATGTATTGGTAATGTAGACATTGCAATCTTTCAAACAAGGTTATACTCTCTACTTACTGATGATGTAGATACACTATTCTCAATAGAGTGTACACAATATGAAATATTTAAAACAATCTTACCTGTTTATCTCATTGTGAAAAATACAGTACTTTTTTGTTTGTTTTTTTAAGTCTTTTAAAAATACATTACGGTAGTATAGGACACCTCCATGTTGTGGTGTATTGTTTATCGAAATAAACAATAAAATGAAGTGTAATTATAAAAGTAGTTTCTTTCCCAATATATATATACTTAACAGTGTATAAGGGCAGTGGGTTAGAGGGCTTACAAGGATTCTTGTAAGTCCTGAGTTTGAATCCCGCTGGGGGCTCCACATTTTTTACCCCTCCAAATACCGTATTTTCAAAAGCTATTTATTGATTAGATATTGTGTAAAATTTGAAAATTCAAAACAGGTGAAAGTATTCTAATTATAATGTACTTTAATCTTCATTAATAACGACAGATGTCCCATACCATCTTAAGATGTGTTAATTTTGGTTTTCTGATCAGCACTCAATGCTCAGATGAGTGTTATGGCCCATGGGCCTCATCTTTTAACTTGCATTCATATAGTGGTACTGTCACTCTGAGTTTATTCATGTGTTAATTCCCTCACAGTTTAATAATTGACATTAAACATACATTGATGATGTAGTTTGTATTCTTTTCCAACAAATATTGTGTGCAACTAATAGGAAGAAACTTTTCGACGTAAATAAATACTTTTTTTAAATTTAAATTGTAATGAGCCCCACTGGCTTTTGTTTTCCCAAATGAATATAGATGCTATGAAAAGAAGTTGGGTTCTTTATGTGTAGTATTATATTGAGAACAACGTGCAATGTACTTCATAATTTAAATTTGTGTAAATAATGAGTTTTTAAAATGGTGGGGTGGGCTAGCAGGGTAAATGTATTAAATTTTGATCAAAATTTGTTATTGTAAGTTTGGGGGAAAGGGTGATGAATACTAGGTGAATTTAGCTTAAAGACACATAGGCGTCAGAACCAGAAGGGCTTTGGGGGGGGGGCTTAGCCCCCTCCCCCTTTTTTTGCAAAGAGAGATCCTAACCATTAGGTACATAGCATCATAGGGGGTTCATCCCCCCCCCCCCACACTTGCAGTAAGGAAAATTGTTCTTAAATTTTTAAATGTGGGAATATTGAGAAGTTAGAGTCATAGATATACTATTGCCCCCCCCCCCCCCCCCCCCCCCGGATTTAGCTTCCGACGCCACTGAAGACATTAAACTTTGATATATCAGCTACAATATTTGTATTAAAAAATTATATATATATTTTTTTTAAAGAAGGTATTTTTTTATTTAGCCATAGAAAAAGGCTTTAGATTTATGTATTATATTAACCTGTTAATTTTTGTAGTCTAATAAGTGTTTACAAGTAAAAAAAAAAAAAACTATCACTATATCAAACTGCAGATGATATGATATTCATCAAGAGGCACTATGGATACTAAAAAAAAAAGGAAAAATATTTCCACTAGGTTCTACCGAGATTTGAACTCGGATCGCTGGATTCAGAGTCCAGAGTGCTAACCATTACACCATAGAACCTTGCTTGAATGAAGGGAGATTAAAATAAACCAAAATGATAAAATAGTATTTATTTTCTACGATGACTATATTGAAGGACATTATACGTAAATAACAATAAACACTCTTTTTGGAGGCAAAAATACATCAATTATCAAGATAAACAAACGGTGGAAGACACCCGAGAAGTTATGTTTATTGACCTTGTTTGACTTGCATACGTAATAATGTAAATAATGGTTTTGACCAATCAAAATCCCTAAAATTTGGGGAACTCCACTTTCCGCGAAATAGAGGGAGACGATTAGCGCCACTGCTAAAATTATACCTGACAATTTACAGGTGTGACATCTGCGTACCTACGACCAGAGACTCTGTGAGTACATCTTTAATATTTTAATATCTTGATCAACATATGCTACGAAATGATAACAACTGTAGACTTTTTCGTTCTTTCTGTCTGAGGCTAATCGAGGCTCTGACTCAGAATCTTTCGATCATCGCGGAAGAGGTGGGAGGGTCCTTTAAATATTCAGAGTATTTGTTTGTTTAGTCATATCAGATTAAGTCCATTTGACCATAACCAAAACAAGAAATCCAACTTTCGATTTATAGCAAACTAACCTTTGACCTGAAAACTTATAGATATTATACCTGCACATATGCATATATAAAATGTCAACGCATTGCAGGATGCACAATGTGACAGTCAGAAAATAAATATATGGAGATACACACAGCTTAACAGGTAGAAACAATTAACGAAATCAACTTTATTTTTCCATATGTTTTCTTTGCGTATTTACAATTATTCAAGGAGAAAGAAAATATTTTACAACTGCTGCAGGCCATCCTCACAAACTTCTGTCCTTAGGCTAGTTATTTGCAGCTTGTTTTTCTAGACATGATATTAGTTTTATCACTATAATTTCATATCCCCACAAATTTATGCTTGATAAACAAACCCAACCACTTAACAAACTGGTCTAAGACAAACCCTGGGGATGTCACTGGCCTGCAATGTCTGAAGTGTCAAAAGCCTCCATCCAGCCCGAGTTCAGACAGACTGCAAAAAACTGACTTTGAATGTGCATGTGAAGGTGCATTGACACCCTGCTTTGTGTGTAAGTTTTATTGATTTTCTTTTTAAAATGTTTTATCGGTATATAGTTTGTAAGTTAGACCTGCATGTGCGTGTTACCTAAGAAAGTCTCCCAAAAAAACCCCAAACTTGTTATGCTTGAGTAATGAAGCATAGAGTTACATGTTGGTTGATATTTGGGACGCAAGTGAGAACACAACGTACTAGGTGTATCAATACATGTACCTAGTTTACTAATGAAGACAAAGCTTCATTGTTTTTAGCTTTTTAGATGCGAAGTGTCTTATTTACAGGTTAGAGATTAAGTCATTCATCTTTATTTGTCTAAATTGGCAATGAATTTGATGATCAGTCATAATTAATGATGAGAAAGAGAGAGAGAGAGAGAGAGAGAGAGAGAGAGAGAGAGAGAGAGAGAGAGAGAGAAGAGATATTTCTTTTATAACTGTCTTCACTAAATCACCTTCAGCAATGACTTTAATACAATGGAAGGTCCTTTTTCAGGGTAGTAAGGTCATGCAAACACAAGGTCGTTTTAACACAAAACGTAAAAGTATTCGGTTGTAAATTATCTTGAGAAATCTGGTTTCAGTACAGGTTATTTAAAACAGCCTATCAGGTAATAATGGATCTGTGTTTGTGTTGAAAGTATTTGCATCACTATGATGAATATGAACAACTGAAAAACAAATACTGGTACTTATATGTGGCCTCAGAGATGTTTTAATGTATTTGAAAAAAACATTTTTAAGACCTTGCAGTGTCTCTTAGTTGTGTTGGAATTGTGTAGGATCTGATGCAGTGTAAACAGTTTAGAAGTGATGCAAAATCAACTGTGATTCATATTGAAAGGCGTTTTCAATTTCCAGACAACGGAGGCATCATAAGATTAACAAATTTTACTTGACCAAGTTATCCCCCTTTTGGATGCAGTGTTTTGTTGAGAATTACCTCCCTTTATTGTGACTCGCAGGGAAAAACATTGGACACTTAGTGTCAATAGCTGTGTAGTGATATATGATGCAATATAGATTACAGTTTTATGACCAACACTATGTGAATCATTTTGGGCCTATGTCAGGGAGAAAGAGACCGACCTAATATAACTCAGGTAAACATCAGTCCTGGCCCGCTAAGTCTGTACTAGTCGTTACTCGGGGGATTTAGGCTCGTGTGTTTCCTCCCTTTGCAGGTGCTTGTGAGCCGACAGGACGCGGGGCTAAGTGTCATCGGATGTGTGTTTCCTGTGTGTTGTGTAGGCTTGATTTGGGATTATTGTGAAGTTATCCGGAGATATATCTGAGGCCTTCAAAGAGGAAAATATATATATGTTTTAAGGAAGCAAACTTGCCGAGAATATGATAATTGTGTTTTGGGGGAGATTTTATTTGCATTGAATGGGAGTAGTCTATGATTTCTTTCTGTCAGTGTTTTAAGACCCGATATCTGAAGTACATGGTCGAAGTACCCCGGGATGAACCCTGATGATGTAGATTTCTGTTTACAATGTTTGTTAGTGTTTGTGTACAGAGAGACTGTCACTTTTCAGTTTAGCTTGAGTTTTGTGCAAAGTGTAAAATTGTTTTTCTGTTTGACGGATTTAATTAACTTGCGGACCATGGATGCTATGCTGAAATCTCTTTACTTTGATCTCAAACAGGTAAGACAAAAAACCAACAACATGACATTTATCCAAGATGTATGTATTTATTCATGAGGGTGGACCCAAGATATATTTCTTTTTGCAAAAACAAAGTAATGTTTTGAAATAAGTCATAAAGGATGTAATTTGAAACATACTGCTTACAATGCAAATGTACTGTGGCCATTGATCTTCATCTAATGAACAGGAGGTGAATTCACCGGTTTTTACTTTTACTATTGCAACATAATGCAAATTGATGTCTTAACTGGGCATTTAGAAATCTTTTTTTTTTTAATTTAAAACGTATCTGAATTAATATCTCCCTGTCTATAATTTTGCAATAACCAAATCCTCCCTCAGACCTCTGACATGGCAAATTGTACACTTAAAACTGTTCCTTGTTCAAATGTTAGCAAGTACTAACACTAAGTGATCTAGCTGTCACACATGTGGGTCAGATTCTACCACTCGAAAGGAGTCATTTTCAAAATTTCAGTTTTGAAGGGGACGATTTTACAGAATTAGTTGCTGTCTACTAAACTAGCTGTTAAGTGACCTTAAACCATGAAAGCATTAGTACCTAAGGAGAAGATGTTCCCATATCTAAACTATATCTTAATTGAGGCAAATTTTATGTGTCGGACGGGTACAAATGCTGGTTAGGGTCCTTTTGTAAGTGACCTGTAAACTATTTTATTGTTGTGGACCTCTCAATTATATACAAAGGCTCCATCCATATATTAGGGACAATGGGTAGATAAAAACTGGGTTCACCTGTAAAGGTAAAAATAGCCCCCCAAGATCATGCATACATGAGACGTCATTGAAAATCGTTGCACAATACAGTGTTATAAAACTGATTGTCGTGAGAATTTCTTTTGAAAAGGTGGAATGTATGCAAAGAATGACTATTTTTAGCATTTAAAAAAAATTTTTTTGCTTGTCATCTGGTATCGTAATGTCATCATAGTTTGATGCATGAATCAGGTGATACTACAAGGATGTCCTGAATGTCTCATATAACCATCTCCATCTCATGATTTTTACCAAACTGAAATTCTATCATGTCTTTTTATAAATATGATGACTAATAGCTGAAGACATAATAAATAACCACTCATTGATTTTATTGGGTGGGGAGGGGGTGTCCATTTCAAAACTTTAAAAACCTCAGGATTGGATTATTTTTGTGTGTAGCAATAATTGAATTACCTGAGGGTCCACTACACGAATGAATCACATTCATGCGTGCTGTTGACACAGTACAGCGCAGACATACGTACTTGATTGCATGACTGGAGGATGAGGACCCTCAAGAAGAATGTAACATTGAATTTTTAACCAGCTTAATAGAAGGATGTCTTCTTCCGCTGTCGTCGTCGTAAACTGGGGGGATATGTCTCATCTCTGTTAAACCATCAAAATTCACAGAATTTTTCCCCACTTGTAAAATTATTAAATAATAATTGATTTACTAAAGTGTGGGGAAGGGGGAGGGTGCAGTTTATCTAGGTTTTATTTTTTGTAACAGCTAGTACCGCACTGTATACTGGTATACAGCTTGTAGTATAAGTATGCATTAGTAAATGATGGTCTGTGTTCACTGAAGCATGAATATTGCTATGATGAGGTTCAGACATAGCACAAGTAAACAGGTCCTTTTATGTCTGGACCGCTCTTGTAAGAATTATTTGTTTGGTGACAAAAACCCTTATATATCATGGTAGACAGAACTATCTCTCTGTGACCTGGGCAGATATTTCTGATGGTCAGCAAAATTATGCTTGATAACAAAATGTCATCCTGTTTTTTAATTCACTTGAAATCATGAAAAGTTACTGTATCTTGTTCTGTTTCATGGAAATTGAAAAATAAAACCGACACGTAGGGATTGGTTTTGTAGTAATTAATGTCTGGTTTACACTTCCCAAAAATATGCCAACAACAAGAATAAAATAAAAGTGTCAACTATTGTTCTCATTATTTTTTGAAACCACCACATGTTATAAATCATCTGAGAAAAATCACACAAATGCAATATAACATTAAAGGCTTTTTGTCCGCGATTCCAACATGTGCTAGACTCGGTCAATTATGGTTCATTAAAACTGAAAAGCTTAACCCCAGACGTACTAACTCGTACCAGTGAGTTTCCTATTCCAATTCTGTGACAACTGCCTCACTAAGAGATGGGCACCAAAATTATTTGTGCATCCTGTGTTGTACCATTTATAAGAATGATGGAACCCTCTCTGCAATAGTTGTATTGTGTGTGAAAATTTATAGGTGCACTTTTCCCATGCAAGAGATTCATGACTACTGGTTAATGTTTGGCTACCTAATATCCTATGTATGAAGAGCATTTGATTATAGTCCTGGTAAATATGTTTGCTGTACATTTGATATAAATGATTCATTGATTATTGTCTAATTCATCATCCAGAAAACCCATACATGTAATAGCAATAAGTTCCACATGAGCATTTAGTATTCCAAATCAACTTTTTTCAAATTACATTTTATTTTCCATTTGGGCTGTGACTTGTTTACATTTATGATTGATCATGCTCTTGTTTTTTTACAGTGTTAACATTCTCGCTATTATTTATAAGTTACTTGTTTACAAACTTTGTATTTAAATGTACACAATCACTACTAAAGAATTTGCATGTTTTCAACTCTATCCATTTTTTTGCATTTTTAACATGGATGACAATGTATTGAAGGCTAATTTTGCATGCTTCGCTATTTGCATATAATTGGATGGATTTGACTAAGTTGTACAGGACCTGTCATTACATGAAGGCTTACAAAGGTACCGGTATACATTGTCTCTGTTTTTATTTGTACATCGAAGGAATTGGTCAATGGCAGGCGGATTGACAATGATCGGAACTTTTATTTCTCTCAATCACCGGGCCATCTACTGACTGTCTATCAGGCCATCTCCTGACTGTCTGTCAGACCATCTACTGACTGTCTGTTAGATCCTTCTGTACAGGATCAGACCATGATGGAAAATCAATCTCTTAACTTTAAATCTCCTCGTTTTTTACTCTAATTCATGATCTCTTGATAGCCTGAAATGACTCTCCTGGATCCTGACAAGTTACAGTAGACTTAGCAATATACCAAATCATTGCCAAATGGATGATCTTTTCACAGTTGGAGCATTGTTATGTACATGGTCCCCCCAAAAAAACCGCTGCTTGAGACGATGCAAGAAGACCGAAGCTGTTTGTTACTTATGGTGCTAGGTGCCGCAGGGCTTGGTGTGTATCATGTCAGAAGAGCCGTATAGCTGTGGTCTGTGGCAGTGGACTATCCTAATAATGATTCAGCGCTGTCTCATTGATTGATGCACCCTCCACGTCCCTAAAAAAATCTTATCTAATTACATAATTTAATACACAGGTAATTCTGCACCGAATGTGCGAAAAATATGTTGATATTTTCTCATCAATTATGCAACACTTGTGTTAGGTACTAGTGTTTTATAGGACACTTCATATGGGGGACACCTGCAAAGACTATAACCAAATTATACGCCCAATCAATTGACCATAATCAGTCATCTATTAGTCAAGCTAGGAGCACTCATGCATGAAATGTCCGTTTTGGGGCTAAACTTTCATGCATGGTTTATTCCACGTTGAAGACCTGACCAGGTGAGAGAGTAAGATGTATGTGTAGCTTATTCATTTATGTAAAGGATATAAGTTCATTCACAGAGCAAGTTGATACCCCATTGCTTTATCAAGATTGCAATATATGTAAGAGTAGAAGTCTGACCTTTAAAATAGACAATTTTTTCTCCCTTAAATATGTGATGACACTAGGGCATTGAACATCACAATTTTTAAATAAGAGGTTGTTTTTCTTCTTCTTCAAAACCGGTATTAACAACTCGGTGTGTCATAATGCTAATTTTGCAAAGTTGTAAAATCCAGATGAATAATACAGAAGATGCTTTGACGTAAGTCCCTTGATATTTTTTCCTCAATGACTGGAAAAAGCTCAGCAATCTTGCACTTTTAGACTAATTAATTACAGGTTAACAGCTAATAACAGGAGATACCTTATCGGTTTGCTTATAAGCGAGGTTTTGAATTGTAACCAAATCAAAAATAGGCTTTATTACAATATGTACCATCTGCAGTTGTATGTTGTTTCTTAACTTAGGTACATTCTAGAGCAAATCAGGTTGCCCTTGTTTTCTTTAATGATTTCAAATGAACTTCGAGAAATTATTGAGAGACTTGATGTCAGTAGCTGATGCACTAAAAAAGCACTTTTATCACAACTCTGTTTGAATCACGGAAGATTATTTGAGCAGAAGATGAGAAATCAATTCTCTATCAAACACACAAACACAAGCCTGGATCTCGATGAATAATGCCCGATTTCCTGGGTGTGTCAATCCATCATGATACCTCCAGCTTCTATCTCATTAGTTGTGCTTGTCTATCTATACATAAGCTCTGTATAGGTCGAGGGGGGGGGGGGGATTTTTAACATATTTTGAATCAGACAGCTAGCTAAAATTGATGTACATGTTTTCCTACATTGCTTTATATTACATATCTTTAGAAAGGAGAGGAAACAGTTCAGCGGATATTTGTTTTAAGAATTATTTGAATCAACCTTTACAGAGTTGACATAAATTTTTAAATGTGTTGTTCTTCTGTCAAACCCTTTAAATTATCTGGAAATCTTATTTTTGCATTGAAGTCATGTTTTTAATTTATAGCATGAAATATTCTGCCCTTACCAATGTTGAAAGCTGCCCGAAAATGATTCTAAGGCATAAACAAATATCCATATCAGTCACTTGAGTATTTAGGGTGTGGTATTAAGATCCCGACAGTGCCATGGGAAGTAGGTCATGCAGGGAAAATCCTGTAGGAGTTCAGGTATGTTGTACCTGTCTGCCCAGGTAAAACTCTGATAGAGGCAAATCTGTTTACCTGAACCAAGTTCTGCTATGTGTTATGTGTACTTTGCACAATAAAACACAAAATAAAATCAACGCAGATTCATCTTGTGAATTTGGATTAATTTTTATCATTAAGGACATAATTATAAAAAGAATGAGGTAGGTGAAAACTTTGCAGTTGCATTCAAAAAGGTTAAATCTTTGAGAGTGAATGGTCATTGTTTGGTGATATCTTGCATGTATCTTTATGTAATTATGTAAGAAGCTGTAATTTTTCGGTGGAATTCCTGTGTAAATGTACACACGTACAGGTGACAGATCATCTGGACACCTTGGCATTCCTGTGTAATGATGCAGAACACACCTATATATACTAACACAGTGCAAACATCCTATATCTATTTTATCTAATGATCGAACTTTGCAAACATATTCCCCAGTTGTTTTTCTTGTTTAATCACAAAATTATGTGCCCTATAGCTAGCTAGATTAAAAACTACAAATGTTTCCTAGTTATCTGAATAACTGATACACTTGAACATTAGTTTCATATATTTTAAACCAAACTGGGTCAGTGAAAAGGAAGAAGATTGTTTATCAATTTAGCTTTTCATAATTATGTTGTCCTAATTTGAATGAACGGAAATGATCATTAGTGGGTTTTTTTAATAACTCACACAAAAAGCATTACACTTTGTCGATAAAAAACCTATCCTTTTAGTAGAAAGATCTAGGATGTCAAAATGGAAAATGTATGATTTAAAATATTTCTGATTAAAAATTCATTTGACAATGAGATCAGACTCTGAATCTAAGTGTTGTTTTGACAGCACTCTGATCAACAAATTAAATAATAAAGTCACATGAAAAAACCGTCATGAGAGCACCCTATGAGCAGATGATTATGAGCATGTTCAATTACATGTTGATTCAGATGAAGTAGAAAGGAGAGCTGTGTGTGCAACAAGAATGGGTCCTTGTTCATTTATGTAGACTCCCTGAAAATGGGATAGAGGATTTACTATCCCATCAGTAGAAAACTCTAGTTTTCATGAACAGAGATTTCTTTTTGCATTAAACCTATATTTAATAGTCTTCAAGATGCACTATTTAAGGAATTTCTTGGAATGTTTTCCAATTGGAGACTGTATAATTGCATTGCAATTTGAATGGCTAGCTCTAACTTTTCAAGAGCTTCTTAAGGAAATTCTTGAATCTCTTATGAGCAGCACTGAGTCAACAAATCAAACAACTGTAAAAACTCGAGTCTCTTTGGGTGCTCTACCTGTAACACAGTCTCTAGAATGTTTTAAGCCATCTCCTTCTACAGCGCACAGAGCAAATCCAACATCCTTGAAGATCTTTCCAATAATGACCATGGACATACAGTTGATTTTTCATGACATTCAATAGTAGAATCTATAGTTAGTTTGTTTGAGAGTACAATTGGCCTACTTCTTTCTTTGAGTAACTGTTTATTAGTAGATTGGAAACCAGCTGCAGTAATTAATAAAGTGTCATTTTCACTTTCTACAACATGCTTTTTCTCAATTATTACCTAAACTGGAGATTATTACCAATAAAACTCTAGAAATGGTCTGTCTTCTATGATAATCTATGGGTGTTCACAATGGAAATGTTATCTTTTATATGTTCAAGTTTGGAGGAGGAACACTCTCCACTAAACCAGGGAATATTCAAGGGTTCTTTTCTCTAAACAGATTTTTTTATATGGAAATTCCATTGCAACCCTAGAAATGCACCCTCCCATACTCCCTCTACATTTGCTGTTTGTTGGGGACTCAGTATGTGCACTTTTCTGAACAGTCCAGGAGATGCACTTTCGTTTTAATGATTAACCTGTAGTGATGCACTCTCCACTACATCCCATTAATGGGCACTGCTTATTATAAAGACTGTGTATATGCAATCTTCACTACAGTCTCAGAATATTCACTTTCCTCTACAACCAGTAGAGGATTCTAATCATATGACTTGGTGGAGAACACTTTTAATACTTTATACCAACCTTTTAGTTTTAACTCTTTACATGGATATGATAAGTCTTTTGGAAGGCTCTCCCTTAGAATACAATTAGCGCTCTCTCTCTCTCTCTCTCTCTCTCTCTCTCTCTCTCTCTCTCTCTCTCTCTCTCTCTCTCTCTCTCTCTCAATTTGCTGTATTGAACTCCAGAAGAGCTTTACAATCCCTGGTATTTACAAGAAAGGCCCTCTTGTTCAAGGTGTATTGTTTATCACCCTGCTGGAATGTGATATCATGGTTGTAGACATTGGAAATGACATGGTAACAACCTTGTTAAATTCAAAGAAGGATCAAGCTCGGTTTTGTTATATACAAGGACACAACATACATGACATAATGTTACTGGGAATAAGGAAATTACATAGGGTCTTGAACCTTTGATAATATAATCAATATATGTACTGGTATAATGATTGCAATATACATGTACTAATGTATTGCATGTACCTCTATAGTCATGAATAAACTTACAAATGTTCATAAAAAATCATTAAAAATAAATTTTAAAGTTCTTTTTGACAACTAAAAGTGCTTTTTTAGCTAGATCTGGCATTTTATGAGTCATCAGTATATGTACTGATTTAGTATGAATTTTTTTAGTCATCAGTACACCTTGAGGTTTTAACCTTGACCTGTCATTGGGAGAAGATCTTAATATTCACATAAATGTGATTTGAGACATTTTACTCTCTGTTGGTTCAACCTTGGTGTGAGATTTTTTTTCTACCTTTAAATTATTTTCCTGTAATCTTAAAAGGAGAAAATGAAAATTACCCTTGAGAGTGATGCATGAAGGACAAACCGAATCATGGCCAGTTTTGAGAGTCTACTTAATATAAATTTCTTTTTGGGACTCCACATTTCTATAACTATTGATCCCTTAAATTCAGTATTGAAAATATATAAATCTGTAAGCAATTTGTCATCGTACATTTTCAGTATTTATGCAATTATCTCGGAAATGAGCGCAGAATTTTATTGCAACTTAACTGAATACTGCCATGCAGTTCTTTTACTCCCATGGCTATTTTCAAGGGCTATTAACAATGGTTGAAAGAAGGGATTTTTAAAAGTCTGAATTCCTTTATTTGTTTGCTTTGATGTTATTGGGGTCAGTGCATACCTTGTGAACATCTTTATCACACTATAATACATGATCAAATATTTGTATTCTTACAACCTATAGTATGGAAGATAGGATGAATGAACTGTATGTGTGTGTGTGTGTGTGTATGTGTAGAAAGTCGTTTGATTCAGAGTTCATTAAAATGTTATTACTGGACTCTAGCTTTAAAAAGAAACTAAGATAATTTAAAAGAAATGCTAATTCAAATCCCTAAACCCTGCACTTGTCACATGATATAACAAATACAATTGTATTTTTATTCATTTTGATCCATAGAACAAAATCAGAGTTGCACTAAAGCTGCACCAAATGAAGTCTGATGCTAGCAATTTACAAATCAAATTCACTATAATCTGTCAGGGGCAATGATGTGTTCAAGTTTTATTCCCTCTCTTTTCAACCCGAATGACTCTTGTTACTTGCGTAAACTGTAAAAAGATAATGACAACCAATGGAATATTTCTAGATGATGGTGGACGTATTACCAACAGAGGTTGCGGATTTGAGTTCGCTGCGTTCATACCCCGAATCTGACAGCGATGACATCATCAATGACATCTATTTATCCAGCAGTGAGGATATGGATATATGCGGCATGGACAAACTGGTATGTTCATATTTGGATAATTTGACAATTTTTTTTTTTCAATTCATATATAGAAATTTGTGAGACAAAATCAACCTCTGTGAGAGATCGCATGAAACAGAACAGGATAAATCCTCCACTTTAATACCCCCCCCCCCCCCATCTCCCACTGTGTAGTTTATACATGCGGCCGTCTTGATCACTGTAAGCATTAGATATACTGTTTATTCAATTATGAAATTTTGAGTATTGGTGCAAACTTGCGGGGCTTTAAGGTAGTCACCCAGTGCATTCTGATATTATTGCCGCTGTTTCTGTCAGCGGTGGGAAAACAGTTTGCCTTCTGTCATGTTCTGTATGCTTGAATGCACACTGGAGTTTCATGAATAAAGCCAGATACGGTACATGCCAGACAGGCGAAATTGCCTTGCAGGTGTATCCGGAGAACTAGGACAGCAAAAGGGAGATAACTTCAACACCAAGTTGATAAAAAAACATCTGTGCACTTATCATACTCTGTCATTTTATTTTTTAACCATTTAAATAAATAGAATGAATGAAAATCATTCCAATAATTTATACATTTATTATTCATGCAAACTGTTGCAAACAGTTAGTCAGTATCTTGAAATTTACAGTTACCTTAAATTATCATGAACAATTCGGATTATTTTAAAAGTTAATGTTTCTATTGAAAATGTTATACTGTGAAATGGTCTAGCCCAAATGCATTATAATTTATAATGAGGGTCAGATAGGAATGTTTTTTTATAGTTCACTAGCCCCTCCCTCCCCAACCCCCCCCCCCCCCCCCAACTTAATATGATTATTTATATCCACCCAAATTGTGAATTTTTGTTGTTAACATTTCACTTCTTCGTCATCTGTAGAACTGTGGCATAATATAAGAAAATCTTTAAAAATGAAAAATTAACTAACATGTCAAGAATGCGTAATTACAGTCTTTTTACATATGATTTCAAATGGAATACATGTATCATAAAACTTAACTAGGTCACTGGGCGCACTTGATTTGTTTACACTGTTGTACACCTGGTGTAGATGATTTACACCTTATAATAAGCGAAATTTGGTGTAGTGTATATTTTCAATATGGATGCCAAAGTAGTGACGGTTGCCGAGGAGTTCTGTTTGTTGGACATTTTCTCTCTTTTTAATAGCTCTTGAAAAAAATAATTTTTGTAATCCATTGCTACCCTTGCCAATTTTCAGGTACATGCAAAGTACAGTATGTGTTTGTTTCTTTTAAATAGGCTATAATATATTAAAAAGTTGTTAATAAATTTATTTAGGAGAGACACAATGCTCAGCAAAAGAGTAAAGTTATTGTAGTGCACAAAAAAAAATAAAAAAATAAAAGAAGTAAATTTACCGCTACTTTCTGAAAAGTATAATCTGGTAAAATTACTAGAGCGCTAATGCATTCATATGCATTGAAAAATAAAAGCATATAAAACTATCTTTTTGCACTTCTTAATACACTATACATGTATCTGTCGACTTTTGCTGACAAAACACGATTTCTTGATATATATATAAAAAAATACAATATGAATTTATTTTTCTTATTCTTTGAACACTTTCATATTACACACGCAATATGTGCTACAATTACGCTAGCTATCAACTCTAGCATATTTCATGTGCTGACAAAAGAAGTTATGCAGATTTCTCAGCTTACCATTTTGCCCCTATATTGAAATTAAGAGTGTAATTTCCAACACATGCCCTGCACAAAGTGGAGACGGTGTACACCTAAAGTGTGCACTTTTGCACTTGATTAGAGAAAAGTGTACACTGGTTGTAAGGTGTAGACAAATCAAGCGAGCCCAGTGATGAATAGGGTGGGATCCACATGCCAGGAAAAAGAGTATTGATCGACCTAAAATCTGAAAACATAGTAAATGTATTTGTATATTGGTTTACAATAGTACATTTGTACATGTTTATTCACCAATCAAAGGCTTTCAGGGGGGCATATACATTTAAAACAATAATGAAATAATTGGAAAGAATTTTGAGATCGACATTAGTTTTGTCAACTGTAAATGTATGTAAAATGATTCATACATGTAGTTAATACAATAAATATATGTGTTACAATACATGTATATATAAACATATATGTACCATATTAATATATTTTAGAGTTATAATTTATATAGAACTTGGCATTATATTTGGATAATGCAAAGACCTCATTCAATTTAAAGCAAAAGAATATTTTGGAACTGTTTGGAACTTCCACAAATTTTCATTGCTAGGATATTCTTTTGTTATAAACATCCTTAATTGTGTTAAAATTAAAGCCTGGCAAAGTTTCTTGAAAATCTCTATTAAGGTCCCAGAAATCTGATAAAATATGATACATCTGAACAACAGGTGTAAGAATTATACAGGCGTAAAACATATTTGTTACTCTCAAATAACGCCATTGTTATTCTTTTTTCAATTTCAAGTTTGGTGGTAAAAATTCAAGGAACAAACCATTGTGTCTTATCAATATTAAATTATTTACGATATTTTAAATCCATATTTTGCGTTTTCTTTCAATAAGAAGTGAATGAATTTTACACTTCTATTAGCTGTAACAAGATCACTGCAGGGGAAAAAGAGATTTCCATGCATGCATGGATTTGTTTGATTCAGTTTTATGTACAGTTGAACTTCAATATGATTGACACTGATATCTCGAATACAATGGATAGGTTGAAGTGATTTGTAAGTCCCAACCCCTTATATTTTAAGTATTTCATGCTCAATATCTCGAATACTCAGATATCTCAAAGTTTTTTAACAGTCCCATCTAGTTCGAGATAATGAGGTTTGACTGTATATATAATTGATTTATTACTTATATAGACAAATATTTTTTTACCCTGATTTTTGATCCTTGACTTTTCAGGACGAAGGTCCCTCGGTGATCGTGGAAGCTGAGCCAGGAAGCCAATCAGACTTGATCAGTGCGAGACTTCATGCTCTAGCTGACGATTATAGCTGTGATGAACCGCCAATCCACCAATGTGCCAAATTCTACCAGGAATGTCGGGAAGATATAGTCGCCAATGTATGCCTGTTCTCCGATTCCTCTGAAAGTATGGACACGGATGAAGAAGAGTTCATAATTCCACGAAGGAAGCGAAAGAAGCATGTCCGTTGGAAGTCAAATATTTCAGGTTGGTTTTTTTATAGTAAAATTTTGTCTTATAATTTGTTTGGCATGCATATTAATAACTCAAAGATGTATGATATTATAAAAAGGACAAGCATTCTTTTTTATGGACTGTGTAGTTTTCATAGGCGTTGGAACCTGGGGGGGGGGGGGGGGGGGGGGGGTTTAGCCCCCCCCCCCCCCTTTTTTTGCAAAGTTAGACCTAACCATTAGGCACATAGCATCATAGAGGGTTCAGCCCCCCACATTTTGTCACAGCAAACATAATTGTTCCTAAATTTACCTTTAAAAGATTGAAATATTGAGACTATACTACACTAGCCCCCCCCCCCCCCCCGATAATTTCATGATTTTGGGGGGGGGGAATTTCCTTGGTAAGTAAGAATTTTTTTTGGAACTATAGGTATACCCCCACCCCAACCCCCCCCCCCCCCCCCCCCCCCCCCGGATTAGGATTTTCATGATTTTGGGAATTAGGTTTTTTATTTTTTGCTTGTCAAGATTTCTGAGGATTGGTCTAGCCCCCACCAACTTTCAATTTGCTTCCGTCGCCACTGGGTTTTTTTTAAATATATATAGCCATGGGTTTGATATTTTAAGTCTGCATACTTCATGGAGGAAACTACTTGAATCTAAATGTGACAAGTGGCCACTTGATTCAAGTGTACAATGAAAGACAACTCTAGATATAGTCGGGTCAAACGGAAGTCATTACGTTGCGATACATTCTAGGACATAAATATTTTTATTATAAATCATTTGTAGATTTGAGGTAAAAGGTTACAAATTTTCTTCTCAAAAAGAAAAAGGAAAACATTACATTGTTTAAATAAAAGATTAAGACAACATCCTTTAATATACATGTATAGATCAATTGATGAAAAAAGGTCAATATAACAAAGAAAAAACACATTTTATTGTGTTATTGTCTCTTCATTGACTTTTTGGCGTATTATGAAAATCTTACAACGAAGTCAAAACTTAATTGACGTCTAAATAACAGTTCTGTGAATGCGGAAATGTGTGTATTCTGATCAATATGCACTAAGCGCACCTGTAGTGGCTTGTGGCTAAAATCACTCCGCGCTCAACGTGTTCTGACAAAAACACAAACACAAAAAATCGTGTTTACATTTTTGTGCCGTTATAAATGATCAAAATGACTAAAATCGTCATGGATGGTAAATTTCAGGGACTGACATGAAGTAAACTTCAGTATTTGTGGTTATTAAAAACGAAACTTGAAGGATTATATTTTTCTCCAACTTTATTTCCGGCATGTTCACCTTCATTCGCGTGTAGAATTATTGGTACCCTATCAAAAAATGGCAGCAAGTTCCACAAAGAGCAACCTTGATCTTTTGATCCTAGCAGGTAAATATAGAGGCTTTAATGTATATAGAAAGATCCTGGGCTTATTATGTAAATCATAAGAAACTTTTAAGAGGTTTCATTCATTCGATGCAATATTTTACGAGTTGTTACCTACGCAACCAGGAAGTGGAGATAAAATTTCACAGTAGCCCCACTTCCGGGATATATCATGGTATATCATATAAACATATTATATGATACTATCGTAATATTGAATTTGTTTTGTTAACTCGACCGTAAGCAGAAGAAATCTGTTGTTTCTTTCAATGTTTTGGTGGTGGAAACAGTCAGCTGTTTTCTTCGACGTGTTGAAACAACACACGTGGTGTGGTATAATACACATACATGTAACAAAGATGTTGAAAATATATTTAAAACATTAATGCTACAATTTCTGAAGTTGAAATCCTCTTCAATGACATTTTGGACATCAACAGAAGCAGATTTCAGAATCACTTATTTAAAAAATTGTACAAGAAAATAAATTCTGTTTACTTTATATAACAATTGTTTACCTGCCAATACCTGGTACATAAAAGTTGTTCAAATGCATTTGATTTTGATTACTGGCCTTCATATGAGAAACATGAACGTGGGTGAAATTCAGCATATTAATATGATAAAGTTATATGCCATCAAATTAAAGTAAAACTCCATATTGATGCAAGCTGTACATAATTTTCATTTTGATGTATCATTGCAGCATATTCATTGAATCAAATTTTAAAGTGACTTTTATAAACAAGAACCTTTGGCTGTATAAAACTCGAGATTTAGAATATTTGTATTAAGAATCAACACTCTCTAAAATTTTCTTTATATTTGCTGAAATTTTGACTGCATGACTGTTTAAAGAATAAAGATAATGATCAAAGTCAAACCTCCTTCATTTATAGATTTAATTTCGGTGGTGAGGGTTATTGATTGTATGTTGTATTATAAAACAACATGCTGTAACAAATGTTTGTCTCTTGATTTAATGTCCAAATTCATAAATTTATATTACTATATGACTTAGTGTAGTTACTTCTTCGATGAACAGGTAAACAAATCAAGATATAAGTATTTTTATTGGGTGATTGATTTCTGTGAATTTGGCCTGAAATTGATTGTTTAAAAGCTTGAAGTGTCTATACCTTTTCTTTTAATAATGGCCAAGAAAAAATTAGACAATGCAATTGGAGATTGAAACAAATGTACTACGTACAATAATCAGATACTCTTAGCATTGTATATCAAATATTCATCAATATGTCAGCTTAGCAGCTCAAATTTTTATTCTAGTCTTATTGATAGTGTCCTTATGTAGTGATTTTTTTGCGCAACAAGCAATATGTTACAGAGGTGACTTAAAAAAATTGATATTATAACTAGAGAATTTTTTTTTTTATAAAGAATGTTGTATTTGTCTGCATGTAATGGGAAATGCATGCGAAGACAACTTTCACTTTCTTTAATGTCTTTAATTAAGTTTTCTATGTAGTAAACCGTTACCCCAATAGAGTACTGCCACCTCTTGAACTGTCTTCTGTTGTGGAAGCCATCTTTTGGTGGGATGTATGAAGCATGGATATCTTTCGCTGGCGGAGATACTTTTGATGGCTATGGTTTACTAGTACTAGTACAATCATCAGCTACTGGCCCTTCAGTCTGTTTTAACTCCATCTTGCCAACCCTTGCTACGATCAGTACAATATGTAGCTAATGGAAGGTTTGATTTTTTATTAGACTGCTTTAGAGCATTGTTATCTTTCTAATCATCTTCCATTTTCACTGGAAACCAATTTGTGTATTTATTATTTATTTAAAAATATAGAATTTAAAGATGTCTGAACTGCAAACCACTTTGTGTATTTATTTAAAAAATACAGATTTTAAAGATGTCTGAATTAGCAGCAAGTGAATATTTTGTATATCCTTGCGACTCCTCTGTCTTTCTGTAAACAAACAGTAGATGAATCCTTCTTAATTAAATCATGGATATTATAAATTAAGCAAACTTATTTTCAAAAAAGAGAGTTACCTCCTCTTGTTTAAATCAGGACTCATTCTTATCTAAATTAAAATAAAAAAAACCTTCCGGTTCTCCACATATGATGGCAGCCCTCCATGGTTAAATTTGTGTACCAGTACCCCATGGTTAAATGATCGATTGGCATCATGGTTAAAATCAGAAGCCACCATCACTGATCAGAAGATTGTATAGAAATGAAGCCCACTCTCCAATAAATTGAGTAGTTAATTAAAGTGACAACTTGGAATATCGTTTCTCATGCAAATGAAATTCTTATAAGTACAGGAATACTATAGACCTGTGTTATTGAATGTTTTTTTTTATTTGACTTTGTGTTCTTTTAAGTGCTGAAGTGGCTTCCATTGCTTAATACCATGCATATATGTACTGTATATAAGAACAAGTTCCTGCCCTTTAAAAAAAAGGACTGCAATATTTGGACCATATGTATATGTTTCTAAAGATAAGTAAAGATAAACTATTTTGGAAAACAATAATACATCACAATATATGAAGCATGTAGTAGCTTCGGCTGAATATAAACTTAATCCATGATGCTGACAGCAGGGTTGGCCGGGAAATACCAGTGCTGGGAATTACCGGTGGTAAATACCGGTATTTCCCATCCCGGTCAATACTACTGTTTTTCACTAATGTGGGAAATACTGGGAAATACAAATTTATAATCTTTATTTCTTTCATTTTTTCAATGCAAAACGTATGTTTATGATAAAAGATATTAACAATAAGCATCAAAAACCAATTTATCCTACTTTCCCATTTCACTGCCAGTTTATGAATCTTAAATTCACCAATCACCCAAAGACTTCTATAGCTGCTAAAGTACAAATTTTAGTCCAGCTTTTTGAACTTCAAGTTTTCTGTTTTACAGATTTATAATTCAAAGCACAAAATGAACTGTTATAATTACTGTAGGTGTTACAAGTAACAATTAAATAATCACACATGTTGTTATAATAAATGACACTTGACAGTTTTGTGCTCCTGTTTAGGGGAGATATATACTATGAATGGGGCTGATTGGCTTCTTCTTAGGTGTGTTGCATACTGAGGTAGTGACACAGTCACACTTTATTTTTCACAATTTTCTTGCACCATTTTCACATTCACCAAATAACCAGAAAATGGAACTTTTGATATCATGTTTATGATAACTGTATAGATTCACCTATACCTGACTAGTCTTAAAAACAAAACAACAATGTTGTCAATGAATGAACCATGTTTGGAGTATTCATAAGAAAATAACCAATGCATTACTGGGCAGTCAAAACTTGTTAAAATCAAAGAACATCTATAAAATGTCAAAAAGCTGACAAGGTGTACTATTGTCTACATCCCTACAGATTTGATTAAGACTAATGTCTAAGTATGAAGTACTATAATATGTAGTTGTACTTTATTTCCCAGTATTTCCCGGGAAATACCAGTAATTCCCGGGAATTACCAGTATTTCCCACCGTCCTGGGAAATATGAGTATTTCCCGCTTTTTTGCCAACCCTGGCTGACAGCTGGTGTCACATGCCAATCATTTCTTTATTAAAGGGAATGCTTCGTTTCTGTACTATTTAAGAACAACTTTACAATATAAGTGCCTCTAAACTTTAACATGTGCTTATGGCATGGAATCCCAATCCGCATCCAAATAAACATGTGCTTATAACCAGGCTAGCTCATTTTTAAACTGAATTGTCCCCATTGCATCCGCATTTACTTCACTTACATTTTTTCTGCAGCGACCCTGAGGCCCACGCAAAAAACATTAAGAAATTTGCTAAATGAAATCTAAGCATAGTTGTAGATAAATCAATTTCTTCCTAAAATATTCCGCTTGTTAAATGTATTATGGTCATAGTTTTTTGGTAAGTAACACATATTTTGGCTTTTTTATTAATTATTATTTTTTGTTGCTTTATAATTTAGAGAACTCTGGAACTGTTACAATTTTAAAAAATGCCAACATTCAAATTAAAACTAAGATTTGCCATGGTATGAGCTACCAAAAAAAGCTTTAATCATGTATCAAGATGTTGGGGTTTTTTTGCGTACCAAGGGACACATGTATCAATTTTCTCAGCTAGCTTTTGAAAGTAAAACTTTGCTGCTTCACCACATAACTCACTTGTATTTTATTTCTATTTTTAATTAACCAATGCTCTGTAATTTAATAAAGATCTCATCAGGAGACTTGTTTGACTAATTTGATGCAGCGAGCAGACTGTAGCACAGAGGCAGAGCTGTTCTATTGATCCGCAGACTCCCCTGTCATTGCTTCATCGATTCTATTGACCAACAGATAGAAATTTTACTTCCTTGTTGTCCGCTCTGGCTTCTGATTGGCTGATTCTGGGCTGCTGGCCTCCAATCACTGCACAGCATCAGTCAGTGCATTGGAGAGTGTTATTATCTGGTATAGGATGCTGAGTGCACTGGTACATTTTGGATGTTTCTAATAATTTTGTCAAAAGAAACAATTTAGGTGAGTATATATATTCCATAGCTGTTTTGATTTGGTGAAATTTTTTTCTTTTCCCCCCCAAGAAATCATTCTACAATTGAATTGCTAGCACTTGCTTGGCTTAATTGCACAAATTTTGAAATGCTTACAGTAGGCGACATTTAAAGAATAGATGGGGAGTTGTAGTGAAGATGAATTCATTCCAATCAAAATCAGGAGATATTTATTTAATTAAGTGTTAGTCTAAATTATAAATTATTAAAACTAATTAAGAACTTAAAAGTAATCAGGAAACCTATCTTCTATTTCCTACACTTTTTATAATTAACTCATTCTTGATTAACAGGTCTACATTTAGCCAAAAGGATTTCTACAGAAAGGTAGAATGTTCTATATGCTCCTTTTAATAGAGATCTTAAAAATCAGTGTTTTTTGTCTAAATATATAGCACAGACGAAAGAAAGGTTGCAGATATCCTGTAGTTTGAAATGTTAAGTTTGATTTTTATTTTCTCCTCTTTTTTTTTGGGGGGGGGGGATAAAATTTTATCCTTCCTTAGTTTGTATACTCATTTAAGGATGGCAAACCCAATTCATTTCTACAATAGATTTTTTATTCAAATTTTTATATAATGTTAATCAGTTAATGGTGAGTGAAAATCAATAAGAAAATTACATGATCATCGACTTCCTTATTTTACTGGGGACGTTTCAAAATTTGGGTACAAAAATCCTCAGATATAATAGAAAGTAATGCGAATTTTCTGGGGTGTGGTATAAAAATTGATATTTTAAAAATTCTGCAATAGATTTTTTACTCTAATTAAAATGCAATATTTAAAAGAAAAAAATTTAGGTCATCAACCTAAATTCTTTGAGGGGTTGTGTGAAAGTTCACTGCATGGTTCGACATTTTTCTTCAGAAATATCATTAAAAAAAAAGGTGATTTACATTAACTGTTATATATATAAACATAAATATTGTTTGGTTAATGTATGAATTCAATAACTACCAGATTATAAGACTATAAACTGCCTTTTGGGCATTATAGGATTTATAAACTGTGGAAATATAACAGAATTGTTGCAAACAGAGGAAATTCAGACTAATTTTTTTATTCTTAATTTTTCTCCACTAAAAATAGTTTGGCATCACAAATTATGTTTAGTAGATAAAACATTTAATTATTTTCCCTTATTCTGATATACATAATTACGACAGTCATATTCATAGCAAATGCGTGGATTTCTGCGCAGAAGTGCAAATTAATCTTGAATTGGGTCCGTCATCCTTAAGACATAACTTTAGTGATAATGATTCTCACTAATCTAAGTTACAAAATTGAATTAAATACCATGTTAGCATGCCTTGAGGGGCAAAATTTGACAGAAATTCCATATTTCATCCTTATGATGGAATATCAGACAATTCATCCATGCAGTCAGAGTTATCTTTCTTTAATCAGGAAATGGTTGCTAAGTGGCCTTGTATTAGGTGGTTGACTTGTTGGTGCAAATGATACTAAAGAAGGAATCCTACACAGGATTTTTTTTTATACTGAAGAAAGCTAGCTATTTTGCTTAACTTATAGATGGCACTCTTAGGTTTTTTTGTCAAAGTAGTTATTTACCTTTTTGGGTATATTTTTTTTAATGTTTTCTCCAATTATGCTGTCATACCAAATTTGATCTTTTACAGATTTTTTCAGAAAAAAAGAGGAAAAAAATCTTTTTCACTCCCTCTATTAATAAAAACCCGTTATTTTTGACAACTCTTTTAAAATGTTTTTCTGTGCAGCAGACTTAATTACCAGTTATTTGATAATATAAACTAAGTAACAAGATATTTATATACTAGAAATTAGTACCTAATCTATGTCATGCGCGGATCTAGAGGGGGGGTCGGGGGGGTCCCGACCCCCCCTGGAAAATGAAAATTTATTAAATTTACATAGTAAAATTATCGCGAAAATATGCCTCGGACCCCCCCTGGCAAACACAATTATCCTTCGGACCCCCCCTGGAAAAATTTTCTGGATCCGCGCATGTATGTTGTGTCAAAAACTCTATTTCCATTCCTCTATCTCCTTTACCTTTACCTTTCTATTTTTTAATTTTTAAAATAATGCAGCAACTGGTCTCAAATCTTTCAAGTTTTTATTTATTATTGCATGGACAGAAAAAAAATAAATTTCATCATGCATTTACAAAATCTCTCTTTGAAAAATAAAAAATATAAAAATGTTTGCACAAAGGATTGTGTTGTGTCAGTGGTTACCGTTCTTGATCATTTACCAGGCATGTAAGAGTTAATTTTCTTTGATCAATAAAATGACACTCTTTGGATGACACGTTCTTGCTGTAAAACTTTAGACTTTAGAGTTGGCTTTTTTTCTGTTTGCAGTTCACTTGGTCTGTAATTGGTTTTTTTTTTTTAGATATGGAAAAAAAAAAGAACTTTCATTAATCATTAGTATATTAGGTATTTTCTGCTTGGTTATGGTAATCTGTTGAAATGGAGACATAATTTAGATTTATTGGTCATCTGCAGTCTGTGACTTTTGATTTTTATGATTGTGAAATTTTTTTAATGCAATTTAAATCTCCTTATGTTATTGATGTACTGGCTGTCACAAACATTCAAGGTATCTGATCATATGAGCTGGTGCTTCTATATTGATAACTATTGGATAGTATTAGACATCTGAACTGTAGATCATAAAATTAAATGTGTAGTTGTCAAGGATTTGTTTTTAAATATTAGATACAATGCAATAATTTTAAAAAACTTTTTAAATTTTTTTTTTTAATTATATTTTTTAAACCCAAAATTGCTGTTTTCTCTGTCTTTCTAAATTTGTACTCAATCTTGAATACTGTATTTTATTTATAGAATATACTGACTCATGCTGAATTAAGAAAATTTTCCCAAAGGTTTTGAGGAACCAAAATTCAATATTGGGTTTTCATACCGAAAAGTTAGCAGAAATGCTGCTTGCATTTTTAGAGTTACCTCTCTTAATCTGACATGTTCTGTTGAGACAATTAGCACAACTTGGAAAAACTTTCCCCCTTTTGAGTTTAGTAATAATCAAGATGCTATCACTGTCCTTAAAGTAAAAAAATCAATACCCTAGTATGTAGAATCTCAGTAATGTTCCCAAAAGATCTCATTTTGAAAAAGATCAGGTTTAATGAAAGTTCGTTTCATGGAAAAATTGTCTGCATTGGAAGGTTGCCTTGACAACACGGCTGTCATTGTCTCAGCAGAAAACTTATGGTTTTAAGATCTCATCGGTGCTTTGTCGCATAGCAACAGGTCCTTTCACTTTAATGTGAAAAATAAGCATTGTGGAAAGAAAAAAATGTAAAGAAAAAATGGTACAAGGAATCCCTGCAGATTTTAATGTCTGATATTTTAAGATTTAGATCTCTGTTAAAACTTATATTTATCATTAATTTATCATAAATCTTTTTATTTTTGTAGCACATGTAGGTTGACTAATCTTGTTCAACGTCATTAACCTGGAAAATAAGCTGCTATACTTGATTTCAATTTATACCTTCACCGTATATGGGATTTTGTTTGTCACTTTTGTTCACACTATAGAGAGGATGTTGCCACATTTGAAGTCGAGCAATTCAAAAAAATTCTGTTATTTACTCTGTAAATGTAGGACATGTAGCTTAAGGGATTTCAAACTGATTCCCTTAAAGTTCATATTGAAAATTTGTCATCCATCTTAAGCCTATTTGATACGAGGAATACCATTTTTGATTCTATTATATTCATAAAAACATGATAGATGGAGTCACAACTGTGTGTCAGATCTGGAGTCAAGGCCTCTGATGATTTTTTTTTATCTGTTTTAAGGTGGCTTGGTACTGATTTAAAAACAGAATGATCAATATCATTGTATAGTTGCAAAGCATCGTCGGGCCATTCCCAGAAAATGACATTGTGTAAGGGGTTTTTTTTAATGGTTGCCAAAGAATCAGTGGGCAGTTTTGGGTTTTCTGACTTCTGCGACATTTGTGTGTCTTGGGTTATGTATTGTAGGTCACTGATCTATGGTTATCTGTCTGTTCAACTTCCTTTAACCTTATACATAGTACAACACACTGACTGCAGACCCTATTATGTTGTCTTCTCAACCTGTAAATTGATTAATGAATGTTTTGTTAAAAGTAAATTGAATGTAGGTGTGATGCTCAATGACAAATAATCTACATTTGAATTGAAATGTATGATAAAATTCTGGCTGTAAAAATGCAATAAGACATGTTAAACTGGAAGATTTAACAGAAATTCACATGACGTGCAGCTCTTTGAATTTTTGATAGCTTTTTTGTCAAAAGAATTTGTTTAAGCATTGATATTATCATGAAATGAGAGTCTTTTAACTAATCTGTAACTTGATAAAGAAAGTTGCTCTGGGTTGTATCTACTTGTCTTTGAACTGCGTAAATGTAAAGTTCAAAGTTTCAATTATTTTCTTAGATGTTTTAATCTGGCCTATATGTTGCAAAGTTTTAATTTAATTACAGGCAATCTTGATGATGTCAGAGAACAGATAGTGTAATATCTGAGCTACAAATTTAAAAACAGAATTTTTTTGCTGTCACTGAAATTAAGGCATGTGCAATTTATTTTCCTGTTACATCACAGAAGATGATGAAACGAGCAGTCTTATTGTGAACTTTCGGTCTTAGCCTGTCACCTAAAGGGTTGTATGTTTTCGTAATACTTGTATAAATATAAGCATGCTAGGGTTGGGGGAGGGGGCGACTGAAAATTAGAGACAGCTAGTACTCATGATGGTGTGTGAAGCAAACACGATTATCACACAGTCAGCAGCTTCGGTCAGACATAGCACACATACATCTGTTTAATGAATGGAAAACTCTTAAGCAGTGGTGTAATTAATTTGTGATTGTGGCAGTATAGCTATGCCAAGTTTGATGAAAGTCTGTTGAGAATTATACATATTGCTGTCAAACATAATTTGTTGACCGAAAAATAAGTCTGCCTTACATTACCAGTAGCATACTTCCTTTGAACCAAAAAATATTATAAAAAGAATTTTACGTTTTTTTTTCACATGATTTTATTTGTACATGTTCATAATATAAGTACATGATTTATATTATTTATATTTCTTCTTTTTTTTTGCCTGCAAAGTTTCCAGTCAGATCATGCAGCATCTAGGCATTAATATGCTGCTGCTGTGCAGCATCGTCATTTTTCCAATTCTGAAGATAATCAGCCGTTTGTTTATCAAAAAGAAAACTCTGTCATCAGAGGTCCCGCAGATTGACATAAGCAAAGTTCGTTTAATAGTTTTGGGTGTAATCTTTAGATATTTAGTGCTACAGAAAAGATTGCATTTTGTTATTGGTTATTTCTTTATTCTCGAAGCCGTAAGTTTGAAATCAATGATGAAAAAATACACTAGTGAAAAAAATTAACTTTTAATACAATCTATTTCATTTTTCATGATTGTGTAGAAAGTCTTAATGAAGCCATGATAAAATTGTCTATCCAAGGACGCAATCAGAAAAAAAATGTTGATTTGTTCAAAAAAGCTTTTGTTATGCAAGGATGCAGTATCAAGCTATCAGCTGGTGATAAGCAAGGCTATAATATGAAATCTTGTAAATGCATAAAAAAGAGTATGTTCGACGTTTGATATTACATCAAGCCATTGCATGATATCTAGGTCAATGTGGTATGCCTGCAAAATGATTGCCAATGAAGTACATTTAATCATATTGTGGGTGCATCCAAAATAAAACAGAAAATGTTAAGATGACCAGTGAATGTAAATGAGTTTCAGTGGCCTTGTTTTGCATGGTTTAGAAAGTCTCGACACTTTGAATCAAGCTGATCTGACTGAAAACTTCCTACCATAAAACTCCTAATGAATGTATGGATCATATATACACAGGAAATATTAGGAAATTAATATCATACATTAAAATCTGAGACAAAAGAAAGCAGGAAGTTTTTCCAAATAATTGCATAATTCTTTGTTTACTAAACGAGGGTCTCTCAAGTGTTCCCTCTTATATTATCTCTAATGAACAGCGCAGAGCTTGAAGTGAGGGCTATGGTCACCAAGTGAGGAAGTCTGACAAATTATCAGTACACGCTCATTACATGTACAGTAGATAAGACTTTATTTTCTAAATCGTAGATAGTCACTATTTTGTTCTTCAGCACGTAAAACTGAATCACTTCTTGCTTACTGGGCAGGACTGAAGAAAAGGTTGTGTAAGGGGATGTACTTTAGACAGCGGTGTGGCGTGCAGTGTCTATATTTAGGCTAATTCGTACAGCAATCGGCTCTTTAGCTATCAGTATTGTACATCTTTTGTTTGCGGATGTTGCCATCTGATGTGAGGGGAAACTTCCGTATACTCAATTATCTCCCTTTCTAGGGTTTCCGTAAACTCTAATTACTGTGTTTCCTCTTCTGGTTCGCAGGCTCCCCTCTCCACACATAGATGATCTCAGAGAAATGCTGTAAAATTTTACTTTCTCTCATGTTAGTTAATGAAATATCTTCTTTTTTTTACAACGTGACTATGTAATTCTTTTATCTGATCTGTTTTTCAAAGACCCTTAGTAACAGTCAAACACTAAAAACTGATTTGTTATATTAATAACCATATATGTCAAGATTGTATGCTCAACAATGGTGGTATGTGATTTAAAAAGTCTGTTATTTGCAATTCATAAAAGCTCTGACGTAAGTTATAGAATCCTTTAGTTTACTGGGTCACCAGTTTGATGAGTAATAAAAGTACAAATCAGAATTTAGCTCGCCTCTGACCTTGACCCGAAGAGAGATATGTTAGAGGTCAAAGAGTTTGTCTTCATGACAAATGTTCTATCTTTACATTTATCAGACTTCTACCCGTTTGAAGCCATTGAATTAGATTCCGTATACATGCAGTCATCCAAGGAGAATGTCGACAAGCAGGGTGTAATTGTCCGACGGCACAATAGACGGAGTTGGCAAAGAATTTGCTGCCCGTCCACACTCTACTACCCTGTATGGATATGCAGATTACTATCAAGTTTGATCGCCTGCCAAAGACCTTGTTTAGGAAATATTTTTAAAAGCCTGTGTAATTTAAATCCTTCCTTGGTTTTACAATTCGCAGTCATTTCGATAGGATTGAGAAGTCCTATTATATTAGTAATTTGTACCCTATCCATCTTCTTTTCAAATACATTGCATAAAACCTGTTTTTATGGACATTTTAAAATGACAGTGAAAACCCTTCCTTGGTTACGTAGCTGTACCAAAAGATCTGTGCAGGACGTGTTTTAACTGGTAGATGTACTAGTGTTTTAAGGTGAATGCTTGAAAGGCCAGATGTAGACAAGAATGATAAAGAGTTGTTTTATCGTGATGTAAAATAATCACTGTAGAAAGTGCCCTGGTCATTATTCATCTACACTTCCTATCTAGGATTTCCAAATCCAGAGACTCAATCATTAAGTTTTCTGCTCAAGTATTTTAAGAGTTTTTCTATGAAAAAAAAAAAACAAGAGACATTGAAGTAATGTGCAAATTGTGGAGAAACATAACCTCATATTTTTGGGCAATAATTGAAGCACTTCAAACAACGTTGATTGTCTAAACCGTACAAGTAGTTTGTTTTAGTCATTTCATGTGATAGTGATAAAAACAAGATCAAGTGACAATGACCTCAGAGTTAAAGTACTGTATTGTGTAGATCCTGAATTCGGTTATCTAACAAGTGTTTCTGTGCTTATCAGCCAATCATGAAAGTCCTTGTTTAGTTCTCGAACAGAAAAAAAAAATAATGATCACCAGGACATAATTACAAGTATATGATCAATTCCATCCGCGGAGAGAGGAAATAAACAAGTAAATAAAGCGTAATAAAAATGTTGGACTCTAGGAAGTGGTGCCAGGTTTTACGCTGATATGAAGTAGGTAACAGAATATACATGTGACTCCACCCAATGTCTATATAGCGAGCGGGGAGATCATGCTTGTCCACATGACTAATGATAAAACACGAGGAAAAGTCAGGAAATATTTGTTTTTATTAAAAGGTTCAGAAAAATGTTTGCTGTTTATGAGGGGAACAATGCACTCCTCTCATAGCGGTGACATATATTGAAATACGAGGCAGCACAGAAAAACACCTTCAAATAGAATGACGCAGATCATGTAAAATGTTTGTACAATATGACAAATAAAAAGCTCATCGTATGAAGGCTGTGGAGTGTCTCTATACATACCCACATGGTGCACTTGGCTGATCTTTTTCGCTATTTCGTCAAGTAACTGGTGAAATCCGGAAAACATGTACTGCGGATGTAGGAATGGAAAAGTTGAAGATTTCCGACAATGGAAGTGTTCAGGGTTATCGGGCTGTGACTCAGGCCCTTGACTCGGCTTCCTACTGACAAGGGCTGGAGCTGGGAACTGTATCAAGATCTCTCTACTCCCCTCTCCAAAACATCCGTGTCCACCAGCGGAACATCAATCTAGGGTTTAGTCATGATTCCCACATCAAATGACCTCCTTCACGAATTTAGTCATCTTAAACACGAAATCATTTCGTAATAACAATCTCATTATGCTCATCTCTGTAAGGCTATTGTTTTATTGGCTGTGAGAACATTTCTTAGGGATGACATTTTTCATTTCTTTTTTTTAAAGGGGGGGGGGGGGGGTTGTATGGAACAAAATGGAAGATTGATGCATGAATCAGAGAGTGGCCTCAGTACTACAAACTTTTTGTAGCGGTAGTAAGGAGAAATTCTAAACTCTTTCGTTATTTGTAAGCATTTAATCTTTGGTCTCCTCATTTAATGTGTCACACTGCCCAAGGTCATAAACTCTAGAAGCATGACCTACTTAAATCTTCTGAAGCTAGAAATTTATCGATTATTTATTTTCATTCAGCTAAAATACAAAAAAATGAGAAATAAGAGATTAACCCTACTGACATTTGCCTTTGGGTCTTTTAAACAATTTTTTGGTTAATATTGGTGATCAGAGCAGACAGTTTATAAGTATCGAGGCATTTCCTGACTTCATAGTCATTAACAGTTGTGGGGTTGAGCTGTCTTGGACAGGGGATGGATGGCTTTTGGTCCAAGTCTTGGGGGCCTGACAAAGATTTATCTATCAGCATGGCCTACCTGTAGAAAGTGACAGTGAAGTTAATGCATGCTGAAAATGGTACATTTGTATTCAGATCTAATGGGGCTGTCAAGTGCCATCCATGGGGGGAGAGGTAGGGGGGTGATGCCAGTCGGCAATTCCTTTGGCTAGTGTTGATCCAGATATGTTAATATTGGAGAGCTTTTGGGTTTACATTCTCCAAATATTTCACGTGTTCTCGGAAGTTATTTTTGAAAATTTACATTATCTGTATGCATGGCACATATTTCATTCATCATATCTCACCTATCATGTTATTTTTTCTGTAAGATAAGGGGCGCATTACAAGAATTTATCAATCTTGATTTTTTTTATTCCCCCCTTTGTGAATGCTAAAATTAACACACAGAATGGGTTTTGTGATGGTTCCAGGCAATTGATATAAGCTCTATATAATAGCACACCTATTCACTCTTAGAGTCAGAGAGGTTTTGGAGGGGGGCACCTGGGGTTATTTACCTCCTGTACTCGGCAATCATTTTGTTATTCATTCATGCAGTACCCTCTCCTATTGATAAAGTCACCATGAACCACCAGTTACACTAATCACTTTCAGATCTTAATAAAAATAAAGACAAATATTCTTTGGATGGTTATTTTTACATTGTGTGGGTTGCATTTGATTAACCAATGTATGCAAGTTATGACATTACTTCAAGTCAGTAAACTAATGGACAGTAAAAAGTAATGTACTTTGTACTAAGCAACTGGCAATATACCGGTAGATTATAACAAAGGGGGAAAACCCCTGTCCCATTAGAAAGGGACATCTAGGTTAAGGTCAAATCCTTTTCTTTTTCAATTGCAATGTCATTCATATTTGGCGGGGTTTATTTTGACCTGCAAAATTCATTGTAAATTTATTATCTGAGAAAACAGTTTAGAAATTAAAATTCTATCCTTTTTTAATGGTAGATTGTTCCTGAAATATGATCTATAATTGACCCCATATTTTTCTTCTTTTTTTTCTCATGGTAAACTTTGTCAAGACTGTTTTTGTTTTGAGGTTGGTGTGCTGAAACATGATCTGATACATTGTAATGAGAGTCAGATACACAGATGTTTGTATTTTTAGTTTGGTGCAAAAAAATAATAATCAAAAAATTGAATGTGATATGAAATAGTTCATATGAACTAAAAAGTAGAACAGTGAAGTAAGACATGTTACTTCAAGATGTGCCAGATATGTTCACAGCTGTTTCATAATAATAAAAAGGAAACTAGCATTAGTAGGTCACATTGTGTACACTCATAGTCTATTGAACTGGTAGATTGTTCAATACTGCTCTACATCCGGATCATTTAGCCAGTCAATCTTTTTAGCACCCATTATTGCAAACCCACATGCAGGTGTGCATGTCTGTTTAACTTAATTTCCACTTCAAACACTGTTTCAAATGTTCTTCAATTTGAAGAAGAAAAAAAATAAGAAATGCATGATACTGTAGAATCATTTAAATTCGTGGGGGCCAATTTTCGTGGAGTGTAGGGTTTTTGCTTATTGGTGGGGATGTGATTTTGTGGATGCGTGGGTTTTGCACTTTTGATAAGAAAACTAAGTCTTTAACGTTTGTTTTCGTGGAGAATGCTACCAATGAATACCATGAAAATGGAGCAATCACGAAATATATAATTATTCCACCATATTTTGTTACCTAATATTGTGACCTTCCTGTTTCATTTTTTTCCCTTCAGTGTAATGTTAGTGTCACAAGTTGTTATAAATTCCTGACACCACGAAGAAAGTGGCTTCATACATGAAAGTATCACACTAAAATAAAGTTGGAAGAGCAGTGTCGCCTTCTAATGGCATGACACTCAGTAAATAAACAGATGTGGTACTTGTAATTAGCCCTACAATAGAACTGGCACCATCTGAGTACAATATCATTTGTGGTTTAGAACATCTATTAATTTAATTAAAGCTTGTTCGTACACTGGCATTGTGGGGATGTACATATAGGTTACCGTAGAAGGACCATTCTTCATCTGGCCACTTTACATTGTGACACTCGTTACGAAGAATGTGTGAAATTTGAAATGAGAAATTAAATTTGTCAAAATAAGCAACCTGGGGCTGTAAAATGAGTGTAAAATTGTCACACACTAGGTACCTCTATATCTGTGTGAAATATGTTAACATAACTGATGACCAGTCAGCTCAACTGTCTCAGCACTCACTTACCGAACATGTATCAACCGGTCTATTATAGAAATGGAGGGCCCAGAAAGCAATTTGTACCAACTTTGTACCAATCAATCTGTTATAGAAACTGAGGGCACAGAAGGCAATTTGTACCAACTTTGTACCAACAAGTTCATTATAGACACAGAGGGCATAGAAGGCAATTTTCTCTTTGCCATGGCAATTAACCACCTCTTAAAATAACTTTTTTCAAGTTTTTTTAAAATAGGCTTTTAAGACAATAATATAAAAAGCCCATTGTTTAAAGAGACCCTAGAGGTATTCTTGCCTCTTGCATTGGGTGCACTATCTGGTTGTTAGAACTTTGTGTCAAGGTTTGGTATGACTCGGTGCAGTGGTTTATCAGCGAGGCCGTACAGCCCACAGTTCCTGTTTGTAGGTCCGCCCCCACAATCAGGTATGTGGAAGGTCCCACCTAGAGTCCTGAACTCAGCTACACTGTAACCATGCAGTATAGAAGGCTCTCTTCTTAAGAAAAGACTCTGTCTTAGTTTTATTTGAATGGGCTTGTTGTCAACATGTGGATTGTGGAATGTCTCACTTTTTAAGATCCTGTCTCTATCATGTCTATGTACTGTAGTGCTAAACCTGGCACATAGAGATCTTTTGATAAAAATCAGCAAAATTGGGAACTTTATTCTAATGACATTGACTTCATGTGTTTATGAGTTCCGAGAAACTATTTTTTTTTTCCTCCGCATATTTACCTTAATCCTTAGTTAGTTTTTCTCTCTTTTGCATTTTAATTTCTGTGGTTGATACTTAATAGAACCATTTGTTTCATAACATAATTATGAACTTGATTAAGAGTTGATGCCCTTTCTGCTGTAGTGAGAAATGTCTCGATGTCTGATGTGTGCCCTGATAGCTGAGCCGGTCAGATAACCTACATTCATTGTCTTCTTCAGAGTGTTATTGACTATAGTTTATCTAATTAGGTAGCAACTATCTACCTGGGCTATCTAAGACATATTGGCTTGATATCTAAATCCCTCTGGTCTCCAGGTCATATCACTCCCGCTGCCGCTAAATACCTGCCTCAGATTGAACGCCTATTTCCTGTTTTATGATCACCCCCTCTAAAAAAAAAAAACAACCTTCTTCCACACCTGAGAGTTTTTTTTTTAAACAACTGGCTCTACCTCAGTGTAATGTGGTGTGTGTATCGAGAAAAACAGGAAAAATTTAAATAGCCCAGCTCTGATTTCCTACCTGAGCACTGCCAGAGTTTACATCACAAGTCATGTGACCGGTGGCCTCAATGACTATAACAATATGGGTTGGTTAGACATACAGAGACTTCCTATGTAAATAGAGTGCAGTGTTCACTTCCTACAGCGACCAGGCAGTGTGACACAGGAATTCTAGTCTGCATGAGGAGACCAATTATTTACTGTTTTTCCTTTCAATCATCATGAATCATTTTATCTGCATGGAGAAGAACAGACTTACATGATTAGTTTTATCCATTGATTTTTTTTTTTCAATTTTGCTTTCATGTGTGCTCGAGAAAAGAGATATTTGTGATAAATTTTTACACACTGAGGTTAACACACGGTGCATAAAATGTTTATGGATTTAGATTCTGTGCCGATTCTCGATTTGTCGTTGAAGAAAAAATCGAGACATGACTCTGTGGATTCTTTTGAGGAGGGACGAATGCCCCCCTCTGATAAAGCAGGAGGGGGCACGTACAAGAAAAATCTCATGAAAAGATATTGTAAGTAATTTCTTCAGTTTTTTCCTATATTTCTAAACATGCCTGGTTTTTTATTCACTCATTGAATCAAACTGCTACAAGATTGAGGCACATGTTGCACCTATCAGTTTTTGTATTGTCAGATGTAACATGTGTTAGGGAAAAAAACCACCAGAAAGTCGCTGGAAAAGTGAAGCTGAACTAATGCATTACTTTCTTTAATATTGCTCCAGATATTTGTAACATGTTTTCATTTTTTGTGTCGGTGGCTAGGGTTTTAACTTTGGATTACAAAGGAAGGGTATGGCTGCTGTTTTTGGCACCTGTTTGGACAGTACCGAAAACCTTTATAAATCACCAGGTCAAAACCGGGATACCCTATATCAAATAAATCCAGTTGACAAAATATTGATTTTCTTCGTGTTGGCTGTATATTTCTGAAAAGGATTTTAATGACTTGGGGGAATATTTTAAGACAGGAAATAGAAAGCCTGGTGTTTGTCCTCCTATTTATAACCCCCATTATGTGGAGCTCCACAGTCCACTGTCCGTGTCATTCTAACTACCGGTCTGGTTGCGGAAATTTTCATTTTTCTGTTATTGATCATTCCATGCTGATGGAAAGCGTTCAGAGAAAAATAGAAATATTAATGTATATGAGTTTACAAGCTGAGGTAGTTGTGTGTGTGTAACAAATGGGAGTCTGTCCACTAAATCTGTAAATTTATCAGTTGTGAAGACAAGCAGGGCAGGTGCCCTTTTAACTGTGAATTATGATAGCTTCTGGTCCAAATGTACATTCCTACCCCGAGGCCTGTGGAATAGACAAGCATTTCCTATTGTGTGGTTGTCTAACAGTTAATAAGGTCTTCAACTACACACAGAATATGTGTATACCTGTTGTAAATATCTTGATTGATTGATATCAATTAAAACTGTTACCTAATAGTGTGTAATGACCTCATCAACCATCTCCCCACACAATTACATGGGTACAGCTGTAAAAGAACAGCACCCTCAAGTGAAGATGTGTACAAG